>NC_056737.1:1634019504-1634092004 GCF_019279795.1 Protopterus annectens
TTACATAGTATCTGAATAAATGATGAATATATATGTAGGAATCTATGAAATATAAAAAATATATATGTATATATATATATATGGAATAGATAACGATTATATATAATATGCATATTCTAAATATATGAATGAATGTTGTAGTAAATGAGTTAGGTATATACACAAATGTAAAAATGTAAAAATGGATAATCACCAAACATAAAACAATAACAGACCATAAATTAATAATATAATAATAATGTAAAATGATGTTGTTTGTATATATATAAATATATATATATATATATATATATATATATATATATATATATATATATATATATATATATATATATACAGGTATGACGTGTGATAGAGCAAATGTATAAAAAACACCTCTGAATTCTATACCAACTCCTAGATCAAATGTATAAAAAACATGTTGTATAATCTAAAATTTCATCTAAAAAAAATTATAAAAAATGGATTGATGCAAAATGAACTATCAGAAATGTGCCAGGTAGGTAAATATAAATATATATAAATATAAATATGAATGTAAATATGAATATAAATGTAAATATAAATATGAATATATGTATCAAATGTATATAATATAAAAATTTAAACATATTTAAAAATATATAAATATAAATATGAGTGTATTATATCAAATGTATGCATATAAAAATGATGTTGCATGACATGAAGAATGAAAATAAAAATAAAATGAAAAGTAAAAGGTGAAAAATATTACAATTTGGCTGCCCTTAATTTTAAAACTGGAGCAAGGGAAATATTGTCATTTAACCCAGGGAATTTATTTGCCTCCAAAATAATTTGCCAAAATAATTCCCTATATTCTATCTGGGTCTCCCAAAGGCCCCCTCTTTCATCTTTTGCTTCCTCATCTAAAATGAAAAATTTATATTTTGCCAAAGGGCAAATTGTCAAGTGTTTGTATAGTGCATTGTGTTCATTCTTCTTTTTGATGTCATTCAAATGTTCATAAATCCTTCTTTTAATCTTTCTCTCGGTCTTACCAACATAGAAGGCCGAGCAAATATCACATAGAGCAATATATACAACTCCAAAAGAATTACAATTGCTGTATGTTTTGCCAACAATATCTTTTTCTCTTACTTGAACAAAAATTTTTTGTGTATTAGTCATAAATGAACATTGTGAACACATTCCACAGGAATAGGTACCCTTAATTTTATTACTTTTCTTGTTTTCCCTATGTTGGACTGTCAACCAATCTTTAATGTTGCGTCCTTTTCTAAAAATAATATTAAAAGAATCAATTGACTTGTTAAAACTCAGGTCTGTAATGTTAAGGAATTTGTCCCATTCCTTAAAAAACACATGTTTTACAATACCTGCGTCACCACTATATTGGGTGACAAATGAATGATTGTACATTTTATCTGTTTTCTTACTTTCTAATGAACCTAATGCTTGAACATTAGCAACAATGGGAGGATGGTGGTAGCTCAATATAGGTGCAAATCTATCTTTTCTCCCTCCTACGACTTCTACTTTAATGCAATTACACAAATCTAAGGGGTAACCTCTATCCAAAAACATATTAACCAAAAAATCAATTTCATCACTAAAATCTTGATTGTTAGAAGTCATTCTAGAAATCCTCACTATTTGACCTTTTACAATGCTCTTCTTCTGATGTAAAGGGTGTGCACTATTATAGTGTAAGTAGGAGTTGGAAAAAGTTTTTTTCCTATACACCCTTGACTTCAAATGGTCTCCTTCTTTTTCTAATGTGATGTCCAAATAGTTTATACTATTTACATTGATATCATGAGTAAATTTTAAAAAAGTAGTAGTCTGGTTGATATACTGGATGAAATTATAGAGCCTGTCAAAACCATCCTTCCAAAATATAATAATATCATCTAGGAAATGTTTATATAGAACACAGCAATCTTTATAACTCCCATTATAAATATATTTATCTTCCCATGTATTTAAAATCATATTAGCGTATATTGGAGCTCACCTTGCTCCCATGGCCACACCACTTTTTTGGTGAAAATATTCCTCTTGAAAAAATAAATAGTTGTGTTTCAAAACTAGTTCCATAAGTTTGACACATACAAGAATTTCATCATCTGTTAATGATTTGAAAGACCTAATAGCTTCTTCAAACCAATCAATTCCTGTGTTGTGAGGTATTGAGCCAAACAAATCAACGACGTCTATGGTCACAAAAATAATGTCCTACATAGTAGTGATATTCTTCACTTTGCCCAAAAAATCCCATGAGTCCTTTAAATATGAAATACCCCTGACCATTGTGTCCTTTAACTTATTGTCTATATACTTGGCCAAAGGGGAAATAGCTGAACCTTCTGCAGCCACTATAGGACGTAGAGGGGGGGTCACTGCAATTTTTATGTACTTTGGGAATCCCAAAGATTGAAGGTATTTTAGGTTTGCTGTTGTATAAAAATTTGAACATATTGTAATCAATAAGTCCATCCAAAAATAAGTCATATAGTGTTGTGTAAATCCTTTTATACCCAATATTAATCTCATTGATAGAGATATTGTCATATTTAGACTCATCCAGTAAAAGATTGAACAGTTTGCCTTCATACATAATAGAGCTCATAAGAACCAATCCACCCCCTTTATCAGGTTTCATAATTCTCAAGTTAGTGTTTTCTTTTAAACTCTTGAGCAGTGAAAACTCTTCAACTGTAAGGTTTGGAGCAAAATGATTAATTTTAACTGCTTTTCTTAGTTCATTCTCTATAATTTTTTTCAAAATTTCTTAGTTGTGGGTGTAT
Organism: Protopterus annectens; assembly: GCF_019279795.1. Lineage (NCBI taxonomy): Eukaryota > Metazoa > Chordata > Ceratodontiformes > Protopteridae > Protopterus > Protopterus annectens. The sequence goes on from NC_056737.1 coordinate 1,634,022,297, forward strand.
AGGAGGGTTCCATATACTTTTTTTCTTTAATTCATCAGAATAACCTACTTCTCCTGAAGTGCCCCCACAAATTAACTCTAGGTTCATTTTTCTCAAAAACATTTTCATGTCAATAATCATTCTAGTGATGTCACATTTAGTTTTTGGTACAAAATTGAGTCCCTTGGAAAACAACTGAAAATATTAGTCATCAATCTCATGTTCTGTGTAGTTATAAATGTTAAAATTCTTGTAATTAGCACATGTACAAATAACTGAGGTGTCACCAATGTGGTGAATGTTGGTGTCAATGTTGTTTGAATCAAAACTCAAAATGCTCTCATTAGTAGATATTTCTACAGGGACAGTGACTAGTATCTCATCCCTCTGCCTCTCCCCCTCCCCTCCATCCTTTTTTCTGATAGTTTTCTTCTCTTTGATTTCTTATCCTTTCTGACCTTCGGAGGGGGGGGGGTATTCTAAAGGGTCAAACACATCATGTCCAAAGTCAGCCTGTCCCTCTTCGTAATCTTCAATAGTGTCATGCCTGTATGTGTCGTTGTTGTGTAAAAATCTCTCATTTTTATAATTAAAAAAAATTTTGGTTTTGGGTATTGAATACCCTTCTCATATTCAAACGTGTCCCTTAAAATTTTTCTTTTTTTCTTTTCTAAAATTCTCTCACATTTCACATCTATATCTTTTCTCAAACCTAAATATTTCTTTCTCTCTAAATCAACAGTAAATAAAAGGTTATTTGTAATTTTTCCATTTATAACATCAATTTGCTTCATTAGACATTCAATATCATCTTCATTATTCTTGATAATACTTCTCAGGAGCTCAAAGCCCCATCCATCAAACATGTTAAGCAACTTATCATAGAACTTAGTGCTTTCTTTTACATTGTTAGGGTATTTGTATATACGTAAACCCTTTGGAACAATTTTTTCCTTCAGGCACTCTTTTAAATATGCATTATCTATGTTCAAAATCTTGTACTTAAATAGTAAATCATTAAGTTGATGCAAATGTTGAACATAAGTACTAGTACTATCATTAATACAGAAAATGTCTTTAAACACTATTTTCCATTTAAGCCAGTCATGAAGAGTAGTATCGTTATTAATAGAACAGTCACCTTGATTTCCAGGCAGCCTACGAATGTTACCATAGTTGTTTTGTTCTAAAACAGGACTGCTATCTCGATTCCCGATGTTAGGAAAATTGTTAGCTCCACTAGGACCAGTGTTTGCAAAAACCACTCTCTCTCGGTTAGTCACATTGCTTGTTATCCCTCCATTGCTCTCTCCATGTGTACGTAAAGCGTTCTGGTTCCCTGGAGGTATCGCATTACTTGTCTGACTAACCAGCGTGTTGCAAACAGGAGTAAGCAGTGCAACTAACTGACTCAGTTGCCCAATAAGTGCCGTGAGTTGATCCCCTTGAGATGTACCAGCGCTCAAGCGTATCGGGGAAGAACTGTCCTCATTCACCATTGAAAAACTTATAAACCTGGATATGAAGCGCAGTGCAAAAACAAACTGTTAAACAAAACAAGCACTGTGAAGAGGACGGACTGCACCGGACAACCTTGCTTCCACAAACAGCTTTATTATTCGTTAAACAGTAGCCAAATAACACGTATTTCGTCACTTGAATTAGACTTCATCAGACAAGAAAAAACATGACAAATAACCATTTATATATGCTGACCATTTGTTTAAAATATCCAATATGAATCTAGCAATCCTCATAGAATATGAATGAATGTGCGCATGCACTGAATACAAATGTAAATGTATATGACATTGAACAGATCAAAATAAAATGCTGCGATTCACAGATGTAAAATATATAGAATGTATATATGAATATATATACCACTTGTACAATAACAAATGATGTCATAAAACCAGTTTTTTATATTTATATATAAAAAAATTTCGTGGCTACACTAGTTTGAAAATAGAGACTAATTTGTATTAGAAAATCACCAACAGTACTCCCATCTAGTGGTCAAAATTGGATGTGCACTGAATTTCCATCCTAAATTTAGTGCTCCATTAATGGATAGTAACTGTTTTACATAAATGATGAATATATATATAGGAATCTATGAAATATAAACAATATATATGTATATATATATATATATATATATATGGAATAGATAACGATTATATATAATATGCATATTCTAAATATATGAATGAATGTTGTAGTAAATGAGTTAGATATATACACAAATGTAAAAATGTAAAAATGGATAATCACCAAACATAAAACAATAACAGACCATAAATTAATAATATAATAATAATGTAAAATGATGTTGTTTGTATATATATATATATATATATATATGTACAGGTATGACGTGTGATAGAGCAAATGTATAAAAAACACCTCTGAATTCTATACCAACCCCTAGATGAAATGTATAAAAAACATGTTGTATAATCTAAAATTTCATCTAAAAAAATTTATAAAAAATGGATTGATGCAAAATGAACTATCAGAAATGTGCCAGGTAGGTAAATATAAATATATATAAGTATAAATATGAATGTAAATATGAATATAAATGTAAATATAAATATGAATATATGTATCAAATGTATATAATATAAAAATTTAAACATATTTAAAAATATATAAATATAAATATGAGTGTATTATATCAAATGTATGTATATAAAAATGATGTTGCATGACATGAAGAATGAAAATAAAAATAAAATGAAAAGTAAAAGGTGAAAAATATTACAATTTAGCTGCCCTTAATTTTAAAACTAGAGCAAGGGAAATATTGTCATTTAACCCAGGGAATTTATTTGCCTCCAAAATAATTTACCAAAATAATTCCCTAAATTCTATCTGGGTCTCCCAAAGGCCCCCTCTTTCATCTTTCGCTACCTCATCTAAAATGAAAAATTTATATTTTGCCAACGGGCAAATTGTCAAGTGTTTGTATAGTGAATTGTGTTCATTCTTCTTTTTGATGTCATTCAAATGTTCATAAATCCTTCTTTTAATCTTTCTCTCGGTCTTACCAACATAGAAGGCCGAGAAAATATCACATAGAGCAATATATACAACTCCAAAACAATTACAATTGCTGTATGTTTTGCCAACAATATCTTTTTCTCTTACTTGAACAAAAATTTTTTGTGTATTAGTCATAAATGAACATTGTGAACACATTCCACAGGAATAGGTACCCTTAATTTTATTACTTTTCTTGTTTTCCCTATGTTGGACTGTCAACCAATCTTTAATGTTGCGTCCTTTTCTAAAAATAATATTAAAAGAATCAATTGACTTGTTAAAACTCAGGTCTGTAATGTTAAGGAATTTGTCCCATTCCTTAAAAAACACCTGTTTTACAATACCTGCGTCACCACTATATTGGGTGACAAATGAATGAGTGTACATTTTATCTGTTTTCTTACTTTCTAATGAACCTAATGCTTGAACATTAGCCACAATGGGAGGATGGTGGTAGCTCAATATAGATACAGAACGCACTACCGAGATTACTGAACACAGCACTCCCAGAGGCATACTTCTAGGTGGGTGACATCATCAGCAAAGGCAAGGACGCCGATAGGGAATGTATAGAGAGTGAGCAGTCTGAAAGCATATTACTGTCCCAAGGTAGACATAGACAAACACACAGCAGTGATGTGATCAGGGCAACTAAATATTTACAGAGCACTACAACAACACTACATAGATACGGGATGTGCCACAGACAGTACACCCTTCAAGACAGCAACCAGTGTGTTAAATGTAGGCATCTATCTTGACATTGAAAATGGACATCTGTTGCCTGGATGACCACCATCGCTATACAGGATGTCAATGGCCATGCTCACACGCTTAGTATCACATGTCTGTTTGGAATGTACTGTGTATCCATCTACACAACGACATACTGGGCATGCTCACACACTTAGCAGTTGCAAAGGGCTGTCTTGCATGCACATGGATTCTAAACATGGAAGGGCGCAGTTCGGAATGTACTGTGTGTCCATCTACACAATGGCATAAAGGGCATGCTCACACACTTAGCAGTTGCAAAGGGCCACCTTGCATGCACACCAATTCTAAACATGGAAGGGTGCAGTTTGAAATGTACTGTGTGTCCATCTACACAACGGCATACTGGGCATGCTCACACACTTAGCAGTTGCAAAGGGCCATCTTGCATGCACACGGATTCTAAACACGGAAGGGCGCAGTTTGGAATGTACTGTGTGTCCATCTACACAACGGCATACTGGGCATGCTCACACACTTAGCAGTTGCAAAGGGCCGTCTTGCATGCACATGGATTCTAAACACGGAAGGGCACAGTATGGTATTACTGTCCCCACGTACATGAAGGCCCCTCACATGTATTGACCAGTACACACTCAGTAGCTATCACAGAAGTCTCAGGTGCAGATCACAGAGGTACACTCCACAATCTACTATGTAGCTCTCAGACATCACCATGTCATTGGACCAGCAATACACAGCCATACATTAACACAACACCGTGTGACTCATGACCAGTGGATTGTACATATGTCTACAGCAACTGTGCAGACTACACATGTACTGACAGGGTTCCATCATGTGTTACGCATACCACTGTACATAACCAGGTCGGCTCTACACATACCAGGGGCCCTGGGTTTTACACAGCTGTGACAGATGACTGTCACTGTACACCAATGAACACACATGTTTCGCTATGTCATACATGTAATTGCAGTGGATATGTGTATGGACCACACACACAACACATATGTACATAGCATAGCTTTTGTTGTCCTCCATGCAGACAAGTGGCTACAGCAATCATACGCACGCAAATGGAGGGTGGGTCCATGGCTGTTGAATGCTAACAGTGCATGAGGTAGCAATGTTGACTGAGGACACATTCCCTCTGTACTAGTTACCCATGACACCCATCATATCATACAACAGTCCATGTGTTATGTATGTCAACACACATGTCCACCAATTGCAGTGCATACAAACATGGCTACATGACAGGCATGTAGGACCAGCACACATGTACAAACTGTAGTGTGCATGCAGCTACCATGCATGTGCAGTAGCTGATGTAAGTAACTCATCTGTGCCTAACTACAACATGCAGTTGCAATGCAGCCCCATCATTGACACCTGTATATGGTGACATACTGACAGTATGGTAGGATGTACAACAGGTATGGATGGATGTGTGTACATAAAGTGGCGATCCACCTGTGTAGATGGATGTTTGCCGGGGACAGCTCACAGTTGTGTCACATGCCATCCTACCATTACATGTGCAAACAGTACACTATGTTACCATTACTTGACGGTGAAGACATAAAACCTACACAGCGGTCAGGTGTTACCGACAGTACGTCACTTGACACCTGTAACACTTATATCCTCCCGTGTACATATAGCATTTGTTATAGCACAATTGCCGAAGGTAGCGTTGGTACACATAATGCGGCCAATACAGCTGCATGTCTATCAGACGTATCATCATATAGCAGGTGTATCATTCACAATACTGCCATGTGTGTTTGCTTGTGTGACCATATATGGCACATATGGTGGGGAATACATCCAAATTGTTACACACCCCTGTACACTGTTGTAGAGATCTGTACATACTGCAGTGTGGAAAGCATGATGTAGGCAGGTGTGGTGTGTGTATCACACACATCAGCTATCCATATGTGTACAACATTTGTGGTCTCCACAGTGTGTGTGTGTATGTAGGTATGTATGGCTGTCTGATGCATGGAGTGAGGGTGTATGCTACCATACAGAACACACAGGATCCCTAACCCCTCATGGTGATGCAGTCCACTACCCTGTTGATGCCATTGGTCTCAGCCGCACTGGCTATCTGTACATGTTCTTTCTCTGTGTCGCGTCATGTGGGTGCACCGTACTGTGAGGGTGATGACCACATAGGCAAGGGTTCTCACCTCAACACTATGGGGTGTGCATTATAGTGTTGTTGACCCCATGAGTGTGAGCATGTTCCTGTAATGTGACAGGGTATTACTGCTACACAGTGAGGCCTCATGCTATCAAGTGGCCTCTAACATTATCATTGACCAGACCACTGTGTACAACCCCTGCACCATGTCAACATACCTGTGATGTGACCTGGTATGGATGTCACATCTCTAGCCACTGTAGCCTATTAAACTGCCCACATGCTTCTGGATCAGTAAATGTGTGGACATCTGTGGTATGTTAGACTTTCCAACAGTCAGGCTGAGGCTACGTATAGGATGCTGATATTGCTATATGTGCCTGTGAGTACTCCACAGTTACACATGGCAGACTGCAAACCGTGCTACCTGTAGCCACATGCAAGTAGACCATAAGGAGGGAACCAGGGCATCATTACCAACATGCTGTTACTGTTGTTACCGAGACACATACTGTGAACATATAACAATGCATGCTCAACCTGTACTACATGGTATGTCTGGTGCATGTCAACAGTACACAACTAATGTAATATACACGTCTCTCACTATTCTCACATAACTAATGTAATATACACTTCTCTCACTATTACTACACAACTAATGTAATATACACTTCTCGCTATTCTGTTCACCCTGTGCATCAGACCATTTGAGCATGTCCCTGCACCGATGGTGTGGATGACAGGTATGTGGCACAGGCTTCATCATATGCACAGGGTGATAATGTTTGCCAGGGGCATAGGCTGCACCAATGGATGACATCATGTGTGTGGGTAAGGGCCTGTGATATGATTGGACATGTCTGTTCAGTATGCATGTGGGTGTTGTGATGCCCTACAGATGTCTTTGCTGTGTGCGTGTATGTGTGCACAAAGTTCTGCCTTTTGTGAGGCCTACACGGGGTATTATTGACAGCTCCAGATTGTACAGACCAGGTTGTACAGCTCACTGTGTCCGGCCAAGGCCACGTGACCTGTGCCTGCCAGGGGTTGCACGGGCACTACCAGACGGAGGTACAGATTGGCTACTGTCCGACAACACATGTCCACTGGAACTGTGTCCCCACTGGGAATGTCCAGGGCCTTGTCCACATGGCCTGCTGTGTCCTGGTGTGGACAACGCAGCACCAGCTGCACTGCTACTGCTACCGGCACTATGGGAGCGGGCATGTGAGGTGGCATGCTCACCTTGACCTGCACTAGGTGGTGTAGCTGGCCTACATCCACGTGGCCTACGCCTCACTCCTACCAGATGTTCCAGCACAGACAGCTCACGCTCGTGGATTGCCATGCCATGGTCAAGGATTACGACCAATCGCCTGTCCAGAACATCAGCAATCTGCTGTTGAGCATTTGCCAATGCCTGGATGTTGTCATTTAGGGTATGGATAGCAGCCCTCTGCAGCCTCTGCCCTTCTCTGTTGTGCCATTCAGCACATGCCTGTGCTGCCATTACAGTCTGGAACATGCATTTGGTGATACCAGCTGCTGCACTCTGTCCTGCAGGTGCATGTCTGCCAGAGGTACTCCTACAAGCAGCACTGGCCACATGCCTGTGTGGAACATCTGCAGTCATTACACTGACACCATGGTGTGTAGACACACCTTCTGTAGCCACCACACATTCCTGTTCCATGCTAACAGACGCTGACTGTCCTTCCTCTATGGCCATTGGTGATGTGGTATGTGTTGGCAGCAGAACTGTGCGCGGGAAAGAGGGGGACATAGCTGGGATGGCAACCATTGGCACAGATTCAGCCCCTGACAACCCTGCCTGTACCTCTTGCATATGTTCATCACTGCTAGTATCTGTGGGGACACTAACATCAGATGGACCGCAGGAGGGTAACACACCTATATCACCTGTGAATGCAAAGAAAGACTCTAAATTACAATAGACACACACACAGACACACACACACACACACACACACACACACGGTTTACTATCACAATGCCGACGTGCAATTGCACGGCTATGAAGTATTCAAACAACAGATGTTCGAATACTTCATAGTTCAGCAGGTGATGTGAGCGAACATTATCATTGCGAATGGACTGCGCATTCGCAATTATAACGTTCGCTCATGTGAGGGGATCACGGTACAGTGCAGTTAGGGAAATACATCCCTTTCCTCACTGTAGTGCGATCTCGGAGTTGGAATATTAAGTTGGGGGGGGTGGAGGGTGCAGCCCCCCACAGGGCGGTGCAGGGGGACTTGCCCCCCTGCATAACTATGTGTTTAGGCTAGTTAGGTAGGGAGTTACTGGATGGGTGGGAGTGCTGTGTATTGTAGAAAATGTCGCGAGTGACATTTTCGACAATACACAGCTGATTTCAACATTAGGGGCATACAGAAATGTTAATTTCCGATGTATAAATTCGAAAATTCAGGCACGTTTTATTCTGATTTTTGAATTTATGATAATAAACTGACACACACACACACACACACACACGCACACACACACACACACACACACACACACACACACACACACACACACAGACACACCATGCATGTGATTTGACAGATGGCATGCAGCATGCCTGTGGTACAGCAGAGGGCATGCAGCTCAGACATTAATAGTGTTAGCAAGCATACTTCCCTGGGGTGCACACTACAGCAAGCAGGTGTCATATCAGTAGCCATGCAGTTCACACAATCATGGTAGTATGCATGCATCCCCGTGATACACCATGTGGACCAGAACAGGATAACAGTACACATGGCTGACGTGAACTTGACATGTAATCTGCTGACGTGTGCATTAACATGCATACATGTCTGACACAATGGTGCCCTGACACATGTACAGCATCGTAATGGGCATCACATTGCAGTGTTGTCTGTATGCCCTACAAATAGAATGCATGTTTAGCAAATGTGCATGAGCATGGAAGGGTAATGTGAGCTATCTACATTGCTATACAGTGTGAAGTACAGACACTGTGCCATTGCATGGCATCATGAGGCATCTATATTGCTGTACGATGCATAATATGTACACATTGCATAGCCATAACTGCATGCATACCCATAACATAACTGTGGATTGTGACCCATGATGCTGAGGTGTATACACACCAAACCATGCTGTGTCAAGTGACAGGTCACTGGAGGACCTACAGATGACACCCCTCCACACATAGTGGACATGTCAATTCACCATTTCCCACATGACATTGATGTACCACACACACAAGGTGCACAGCTAATGGTGATGTCCTACAGCAGCAATGGAAATGTACAGTATCTGTGGCCTGATGTGGTGTCAATGTCTGTGCAAGCTGTACAGGTGACTACTGTCATGCTATGACACAGTCGTGATGTTCAACAGATCTTATATGGTAGACTTCAATGACACCTCTACTAGCTGTGAACAGGCTTTTAGGATGTCCAGTGTACCACATCAACTGTATAATCAGTCAACTAAGGCTATAATTGAACCATATGTGGACAATGTGCAACAGGGTGTATACACATCACATCTACTGTGTGGCTACGTGTCTCTGGCCATCCCCCATGGCCATGTGTGGACATGTGTTGGCCAAATGTGTGTGATGGCCATCTATCTCACATGTCTGTATTGTCCCATATGACATACACCCATAGATGTCAGATATGTCACCATCCACAGGGCTATGCAGACAACGGGTTATATGTTTGGTATGTGGGGTATGGGTCATGGGATAGCGTGACAATATTGAAGCCAGAACACTACGTGTCTGGGACATGTCAGATGGCACATCACAGTGTACCCAATGCAGAGGCATATAACACAATGGTGCCACCTGTGGGCTGCCCATATCACAGCTCACTGTGTGGTACTATTTGCCTACCACACATGTTGTTCCAATGCATACTACATATGCCTCCATTGTAGAACACCTCCACCGTTGTATGCACAGCTGACCACACATGTAGCAATGACAAATACTGTGGTGTCAAGTCGGTGTATCATTTCGTTTGTATATATTGCACATGGGTGGCCTGTGTGAATGATGGGTGATGCGACCTGTATATCATGACTGGAACCAACATCAAGTGTGCAAGTATTAACTGGCCACATAACAAATAGATCTATGCTTTAACATGCCTGATACTGATGACAGTCTCACCTGCAATGGACTCATGTCTGTGTGGCACGCCAGAGGTACCTGTATAGGGGTGACACAGCAGTATAAACATTATCCATGACTGTATGACAGCCACAGGGTGCACTGTTCATGTTAACACATTCGCCTGTATAATAGCATATAGTATGCACATGTGTGCATACAAAGGGTAGCATACTGTAGTATGCAGCATGTGTGTCCACATACCTTGCATATGTACAGTGACACATGCAATTAAATGGGATATAATAGCCATATGTGCAGTACTGACTTACCAGGCAACTCCAGGCTCATTGGTTTTGAGACACCCACCTCCACGATGGCAGCCAGTGTTTGTGGATGCTGTTCTGAGGGTGTCCCCAGACTGGCCAGTAGCTCCTCGGTGTGTGTGATTGGGGGCTGGGCTGGTGGCCCACCACCTGTTCCACCTTGTTCCCTGGAGATTGCAGTGGCATGCTGTTTTGCATGTCATATCAAGTCCATGCAGTGTCTGCGCACCTGCTGGTAGGTGCGGTTATGGCCACCCACATTGTTCACCCTCCTGTGAAGATCCTGCCACAGGTCGTTCCGCTGCTGGGCATGCTGTGGCACATGGCTGAACAACACCTCATAGTTCTCATGGAGGTATGGGATGAGGACATCATCCTCCTGGTGGCTGTACGCTGGAAGGCCTGTATGAGGCATCATCTGTAAGACATAATGATGGTGACAGGTCACATTTTCAGATATGTACAGAGATACTGCTGCACATACATTTCTATGACATCTAGTACATCTGCACAGTTATCTTTGCAAATCATCATGACACTGACATGACTGACGTGTTTGTGTCACACACATGTAACACTCGTTATGCATTGGATATCATCACCATATATGTGTGTCACCTCATTACAGTGTTCATACTCCATGTGAATGCTGTCTTGATGTGGGCATGTCTATTTGCCTGCACTGGTGTTCTTACCTATCTGCACATGCCTGGATGTGTCCACGGTAATGCTGTTGACCTTGATGCTGTGTATATGTCACATATCAACACAGAGCCTTAATGGACTTGAACAGTGACAATGCACACATATGCATGGAAACCTGTACATGCATGCATTTTGCCATATACATCTACACAGCACTGTACAGCTGTTCAACATCCTGCCACAGATCGCCTGTGTTGCACATGTGATAGACATGGGACAATGGCTAATCGGACGTCATTCGCATAGATGGTTATCAACCATAGCATGCACGGGAAAGGTTTCCTAGCTGTAACAGACAGCCATTATGCTACCATGAGGTGCATCAGTGCCACATTACTGATCCAGATAGTTTATACTACATCTACCATGCGGCCATCACACCATGTATGACTAGGAAGACATGTGCAGCTTTGATGGACAGGGTTGCATGGTTTGGCGGGAGTATGTCACATGTATGGCACAGGGATCTGTCCAGCATGTGGCGATCCTAGTATTAGGACGGTGGATGTCCATGACATATGTCTTACAGATCAGGATATGGACATGTAGCATGTCCATCATCATGGTGTAGCAGATGTCTTTATGCAAGGTAGACAGCATGCTGCATAGTGGAGGTGAGGATTGTAAAGGCTGGTATCGCCCATCCACGCATGGCCATTACCCCTTAAAGGTGATATGTGATCCAATATTGGTCACCCCAGTGCTGTATATGCCTGTCCAATAATCTCCGTGCTCATGGATGGCACCCTGTCATGACATAGGTACCTCGTATGACTACCTAAGGGGCCTGGAGACGTCACCAAGTCAGGGAGGTGTACTGCACAGCACAATCCCTTACACGGTGCCCATAATGTTGACCACAGCCTAGGTGGTAGTTAATGGGTACAGGGATGTTCACCTAGTGGTGACAATGCTGATATCATCCATCAGAATGTACACATATGTCACACACCTCACCCACACAGCCCATTCTGTATGTTGTTCACAACACTGACACAGCAATTCCTCATAGGTCATGGCCATTCACATCGTTACATACACAGATGCCTAACATTTCTCTGTGTGGTATGTGCTACAATGAGGGTGGAGTACAACACATTAACCCTGTTCTACTGTAGCTGGCACTGGTGTGATATGCACATGTCACTCTGGCACCTTTTGTAGTTGTGAGTCTGTCAACAGGCCACTGGTAGAACAGTCCTGTGACATACAAAGGTATTTGTAATCAAACATCTGTACTGTCTTGTACATCTGTACTGCTAACATCTACAGTGATAATGGTTCATGGACATGCACACCATACTCAGTAGGGTTATAGTGCGGTGCCACCCATTATGACTGTCGTCACCACTTGTGGGTTGATATTATCCAACACCCTATCTGTATTGTATGGTCATGCTAGGCACTTGTTCAGAACTTGTGAGCATGTCATGAGCTACTGATTAATATAGCACCCATTCCACACCATTTCCCACAGGTACACTGGCTGTCCTAAAATTTCCAGCTTGCTTATGGTACAACAGCTGTTGTACACACGTAACTCACATATCCTGTGAGACATGGTTGTATATATAGGCATGTCCAACTGTCACGTACCAGTACTATTGCCTGTCTATATGATGGATATGTCATACATGTGGCAATAGAGCAATTGTCTCATGTACACATTCAATGCTCACCTCCCAACATATGACACTACAGCCTGTGGGGGATGCACTTATGCAGCCCTGCTGGGGGTAATGCTGTCACCAACCCTGATTGCACCTGACAGTCATGTGGGGATGTGTAACATTCGTAACACACCTCACTCATCACATAGTCTCACATGATCTCCACCACAGGCAACACATATGAGGACAACTTGTGCAGTACCTCTCCATACTCTGTGTAGGCACCAGAGGCAGCCCCCATCATGGAACACAACATCACCAACTTATAGCCCACAGACTCATGTGTGCCCATCACATACAGCCAATAGGGTGTTATAACATACACAACACACCAGTCATAGGTGACTCTGTAGGCAGTCACACTGCAGTTCCACACAGCAGGCTACACAAGGCGATAGTCGCTTACATCTTGCTGGCGGGTAACTGGTTCTGCAACATAACCTATGCACCCATGCCACACCTCACCAGGTACGATGTGACTGTCATTCTCCATGTTAGTGTGACTGCCCTGAGATGCCACTTCACAGACTACGTGTGCAGGGACATGCAATAGCTCACCATTCTTGTAGCCCTGAAGGTGTGGGCAAAGCCCTGGGGAGCATTATGCATTCATTCGGACCCAATACCTCTGTACAATGACTGACTGTGTCACTTCAACAGTTGCCTATGCTTCTGCTGTCATTCCACAGGCATCTGGTATCTGTCCGCTTTGACTGACCTGGTCAAACACAATGCTTTGGCACAGATGACCTGCACCTGTCAGCCCTGGGAGTACAGATCACATGTAAGGCTCTTGCTTCTTCTATACTGCCTGTCTTGCACAGTTTCCAATAACAGTCACTGGCAGAATGGGAACTGGCAAGCAAGACATGGGGTCATGTGACACAATGCTTGCATCTTCCTCTGTGACGCAAGCAGGCAAGGCACACCTTATAATGCACCACTCCAATATCTCTGCAGTGAGTGGGACCTGCCTCTAGGCTCTGCAGAGCACACCTGCAATGACAGGTTATACACAGACCATACCTTTCAGGCACATACCTGGACCAGCACACCCACAGCTGAGGTGTTCCCATATCCCACTATGTTGTACACACATCCTGGCTAGTTACTTAGCACAATGCATCAGAGGTGCTCCATGTGCAACTAACTGTGTCCAGAACTGCTATACACATTGTAACAAGCTACAGATTAAACAACATACCCCAACGATACCAGACCTCATTTGTTGGTGTACTGGACAGTAGGGCTCAGACAGCTACTACTGACGTGTGACTGACACTACCCCACACATAACTGGGATAGTCACTCATGTACCGACACATCCATGAGTCATAACCTCCACTCGACTGGATCAACCCATACACACCACCTCCAAGACCAACATTAACCTTGACATGAACACTACCAACATGTGACTGGTGTACCACACTTGGGGTTATCCCCTCATTGGTGGATTCCAAACATATGCTAATCAACCTTGTTAGCCACATCCCGGCACCACACCCTTCACGGCATACACAGTACATGAGTACTACAACACCTACTACAAACGTCTTATGACAGCAGTTGTTAACATCATGGCACCCGTGCAGATGGACAATGCACATACAAATGCTGAAACATACCCCAGAGCACTTCATTAGCATATACACGACTGCATGGATCATGCTATTCCACACAGAGCCATGATGGTACACACCAGATAACAGACGCCACTCTGGTGGTCAAGTTCCATGGACATAATGTACAACAACAGGTGGAGGCTGCTGCACAGTGGTGTACAATCCCATGGGTGGGGTAGCTCACTGGTCAGCCTCGGTAGGGCCATGGGATCCCTCATCACATACTCCAAGGCTAGCTACGTAAACATTACTGCAACACATTCCGGGGTTTACCACCAGGCATTATGGTGGTATGTCAGTAGTCAATGGCAATACCCACATCTGCTCTCACATACAACAGTCACTCAGGAACATTACAGACCCAGGTGATGTTGGCAACATGCTGGCAGATGGATTCAATGCTAACATTACACCCTCTCACTCACTACAGGGCCACAATCCATGCAGGAACATTGCGGTGTCCCTGCGGTCACACCTACACAGTACTAACCTGCACTCTATATGTCCTAGGACACTAGCCCCATATCACCTTCCAAAGTCCCAGGCTGTGATGTCCACAAACCTCTGAACGACATGTCTCCCCACTAGGCCACCATATTCAGTAATAGCCTTGTATCAGACACTGTGGCCCCTGAATGGCACACAGCAACATTTATCACATTCCACACAGGTGGCACCACAATGCACGAGTGGGACTATAGTCCTACACACCTGACTGGACTGTTCTGCATGGCTATGGGGCACATCATCAAGGACGTCATTCACAGAGACATTGTTGGGCTCCGGTCCTTTGATGCCACCCGGGTTGGACTTGTTAGGGCCAGAGCATGGCCCCTACACCTGGTGAACTCCTTTCATACAGTTACCAGGGTAGTTAATGATGGTACGGGAGTCCACACATCCTACATTGTCCTCTCATTGCCTTTCAGCACCATTCTCCATTCTGGTATTGACAACATACACATCCACCTGCACATCGTACCCTATGTCTCAGGATGTTATGCAACGTGGCTCATGGACAGGACACACACAATGAGGGTAGCATACCATAGTACCTACTGCATTTCAGTTACATTTGGCATACCACAGTCCTCAGTCATAGGGCCCCTCATGTTCAGTATATGCTTCCCTGAGGTACAAGCTAGCACAGAGGGAGTTTCCCTGCCTAGCTTTACAAATCCCTACATACAAATCACCATGATTGATCCACCAGCTGATACTGACTCCATCCATATGGGTGTCACTGTGACAGATACCTGATATGAATATCATGGGCTCAAGCTGCATGACACAAGGTGTATGAACATCACCTTTGCATTACACCATTCACCCACTGACTATCACATAGGTGGTCGTCCCCTACATGCATGTCACATTGTACATGTTTGTAGTAAACATGTGTGTTGCACCCACTCCTGTGGTTACCATATTGCCACTGTGGCGTGGATATCCTTCTACGTGGCCACACTTATCTGTACTGAGTGTGTAGCTGGCATATAGGCACCCTCTGAACTCAAGACTTCTACACACATTCAAGGGTACACCACCCCATTTAGGGTGTACCTTACACAACAGCTACAGCTTTACATACCACAACATTAACACGCCATGACGTTTATTGAGCTCCGACAGTTAAAGTATGCGGCTATACTACAGACACCACATCTGTACACATTTGCATACTACATACTCAAGGGTGACCTCTGCTGAACAGACAGGGCCCATGTCCACAACAATATTAATGGATATACTCCACATACACGACATAAGCAAAAGCCACTGTGAGCAACATGCTCATGGATATGTGCACACATGCAACAATGAGTGGGATGTGCTTGAGGGTTACATTCCCAAACCGGACACCCACCATGCTTTGGAACATGAGTCCTATGTACATCACGCAGGGACACTCAGTAGCACTGTTCATGTGATACCTCCCTTGGTGGTTGGGAGACACATGTACACCAGGGATCACTGCAGTGGCTGTACTGTGCAGAAGTGCAGGTAACACATGGCTCTGCTGTTCACAGGACACTACCCTAGAGAGGTGCCACTGGTGTGAACACTGTAGTTGTGCTTGCACACAGACTTGCCAAACTGCATAGTACTCCACTATGAACCTGTGAAGCTATTACATGTCCTTTGTGCATGGTTACTTGGTAGCCCTTCCATTTACATTAGCTATCATGCTATTACAATGTCCCATGCCTACAAGCCATATGCATCCTGTTATTGTACATGCCGATAGACGATACCTTTGGTATGCATGATATGCTTGTTATGCTGTATAGAATATCTGACATATCTACCTACAATACTATACATTACACATATTTTACATGGTATCCCATAAAGCAAATCATACTTGCACAGTGGGACCACCTTAGACATGTCATTGTTGTTATATGCCCATACACATGCCTACTGTGACAGTATATCAACATATACTATCCCCTGCTATGGCACGTACTTGTTGGACATACCCTACCACTGATGGTGGGTTGTATGGAATTGTTCTGTTTAAAGCCATCATGTAGCATCCCTTGTGATGTCTGTGATGTGTACCTTGTGGCCCACTGCTGGACGCACAGTTTCTACAAGCTTAAGTATGCTCAGCAAGACATCACTACATAAATACCTTTTCCCATTTTATGCATTGCGGACACTTTTAATTAATGCAAACCAGGCTATACATACAGTAAATAATTAATACAAAACATAAACATGCTATACATAAACTTACATACCGAGCGTTCTAAATACCTTGTTATCATTACGGACTTTCGTCTCTATCGCTCTCACACTGCTTAAACAGGTATTTTGTATGAGCATTCGGTTTGAATATCTGGCAAGTCATACTTATATACGTCGATACCTGTAACATGTGGTTTCCTGCCGCCAATTGGTGTTCCTGAGTGACTAATTACTTGCATATCAGTTGTGCAGCTACTCCATTTGCCAATTACGCGGCAACAGTGGGGTATAATTGAATTCTCCACTTGGGCGTTGCCCATTTGCCCTACCTTCGGGGAGACGGCCTGTATTTGTGTTTTGTTATGTGTAATTGCAACTGCTATGCATAGAGACAAGTATACTTTGGATTCATGTCCCCCGTGGATTGTGTGTGACAGGTAGAGTATGTGGTTCAACATGTGGGTGTACCTGTCATCCCAACATCTGATAATGGACTGTTGCAAACAAAACCTGCAACATCGCCGTTTGTTCCATTATACAACAACTGCAATTTTGCATGGCGCCTTTAATTGTGTCTCTCACAAGGTATGTTGACAGTTCTGCAGATGTAATTGACTGACTGGATGTTTGTGCTGTTGATACAGTCTGTATTGCTATAGTTTCTAGTGTGGGGGATGTTGGTGGGTGTACGTAGCTTATACAGGTTTGTGGGGCTTGCATTTCTACATATTCCATATATATGTGTGTGGGCTCCATTCCTAATTAAAGAGCTATCAGTTAGTAGACTTATGTTACGGGAATGTACATTGGGCCATTGTTAATTGGTTTCTATATAGTATGCAGGTGAGGTTGATACTTCCATACCTCCAGAATTGCAGCGACATGTAAAGGGATATGTCTAAATGACAGCTATCCCGTGTATTTCTGTCCCAGATATTTGCAGTCATTGCGGTTGTGTTGGTAACAGAACCTCTTTGCCATGGGTTGCCACCTTTTCATATGGCCATTGTTGGACACTTGTGGGACACACAGCGGTGTTTACAGGCCAACACATAGCCACGGTCAGTACACAAGATAGCACATACTTTTATCCTCAATATATACCTATTGTTGTGGGACTTTGGCTACTTATCACATTGCATGTAACATTTACGTTTCTTACATACAGGCATAACTATTTAATGCAACTATTACATTATATATGGGGCATATTAATGTCCTATGATCTCAGACATTTGCCCTTTGTAATGTTTTATGTCAGGACACACCTGCCCAGGGAGGGACTGTCCCTCCTAATGTGGGACAGGTGGTAACCGTATGCCTACGGCTAGCTATACCCACACCTACTGTAATGATCTACCTCTGAGTTGGCACTAACAGACACATGATGTGGACACACACACACACACACACACACACACACACACACACACACACACACACACACACACACACACACACACATTACAGTCACACGGAGATGCACACGGCACCCTCAACACACACATACACAGACTACAGCACTCACAAACACAGTTGAACACAGTACCTACGTGGACTGCAACACCGGCAGCGGTAACTAAATGTCCATTCATATCATCACACTATTACTCGCGGTTGTACTGTTCCGGTACTGTGTTCTTTCGGTCTTTCAGCCTTGTGGTTACGCATGTCGGTATGGTACACATTCCATAGATGGCGGTATCCTATTTATTTGTACCTCCAAGGTGTTATGAAAGTCATTGACCTATCTATATATATTTGCAGATATCGCTGAATCCGTATATATCAACATATATCACTTTATCGCCCTTTCTATCTGTATTATATATATGTATATATGTGTACACACATATATATATATATATATATATATATATATATATATATATGTATATATATATATATATATATATATATATATATATATATATATATATATATATATATATATATCTGACGGGGAAAGTGACAGGCAAGCTACACCTTTCATTGTGTACTTGTTTCCTGGACTCCGCACGTTTGTGTCTGTACCTGTCACATTACACACCTGCCGTAGGTTAGGGTTACCAGCTGTCCCACTCTGCGAGGGACAGTCCCTCTTTGGGCAGTTGTGTCCTGCAAAATATTTGTAAACATGGCAAATGTCCTGAGATTTTAGAACATACTTATTTCCTATAGTTTATGTAATAGTTGCATAAAACAGTTATTCTGTATCTGAACCACCTATATGTTATAGAAACAGAATAAGTAAGTAAACATTACAATAATGAGCTTTTATCTAGGCAAAACAGTGAGTTCTGATTTTCGTACTGGCTGGGTGTATGTGTCAGCCTGCAGACATCTGACGTATGTCCCACATTTGTCATTTGAAGAGGTGGCAATCCTACCATAGGTACATCTTGGCTAGCAATAGTGTTAGGTGATTCTATACATGATTGCGTGTTCTACACCTGGCAGTGGTTGTTTTACCCTTCAGAGCAGGCACTATTAGTACAGGGGTGAATAATGCTGGTTTCACCTGTTCTGGACATCATTGACCGTGATCTGCACGATATTTGGAGAAGCTTATCCATGTTTCGCGCATATCCATATAGTCATATTTAAACGTCGCTTACCAGCAGTGGGCAATGCATATTCCTGCTAACGTGTGCTAAACATGATCTGATGACCTGCATCCGACATGCATTACTCGTGCCTTCAGGATTACGTTACATCCCTTGCAGGATGTGGGACTGGGAACATGCACGACGGTCACTGCATTTAACACATGGCCATCTGGGATTTGTACACGTGTTATGTCGTTTTGTACGTGGAGTATACTATGGCTGTTACTCCATACTGCACTCACATGGATAACTTTACATATTGATGAGTCCAGTTAATGGTATATCCATGTGATGTTTACTGGATGTGCTCCGGCATTGGGTATGTATATCACAGTGAGCCACACACGATACTGTGCTACACCTTCAAACGACCGTAGGTGGAGCATACTGGGGTGACGAATACCTGTCATGGGTACACCCCATGCCTTGACACAACATCCATGATTATATTATGTGGAGCCCCTCATTAACGCAGCAGGGACTCCATGCTGAGTGTGTGCAGAACAGTGCTTACACACATGTGCTCCCACGATTGCCTCTGCTCCTCTAAGCGAAAGTTGGTTACTCGATGTTGTGGTGACAGTGGACACTGTTTGCCCCATTTGGTGTATGGCCTCTGACAATCAGCTGTATACCTACCGATGTACCAGGGAACCTATACACACAGCACCACCATATGCTGATAGGCGCATGTACTGTTCAGGTGTTGACATTCCATGTTCCAATAGCTGTTGTGTGTACAATGTTTGAGGGCTGCCTATGTAGGATTCACACAGTGGGCCACCTATACATTACAATTTACAGGTGGTCGTGTCTGTGTGCCATCCATTTTACTGTGTGTGCAGGTGGAGAGGTGTGTCAGTCTGTAGGGGCCTACACTGTCAGAGTATGTGCTATACGTTCCCTTTTTGCCAAGGCATAGGCATATTGGGCACACCTCCGTCTGCCTACTGGGGCTGGCACAGTGTGTTCATGGTCTGAATCCCTCTGTGCCTGTGATGGCCTTGGCAGTTGCAGTGGGCTATGAGGGCCTTCACCATTTTGTCCCTGCTGCAGCTGTTTCTGCAGGATCATATTAGGTAGCATGGCACATACTATGACGATGTGGGCACACATGCCTGGAGAGTACTGCAAGGCTCCACCAGATGTGTCCAAGCACCGGAACCGTGATTTCAGCATCCCGAACACACGCTCTATGATGATTCTGGTTTGTGCATGTGCCTCATTATGGCGTTCTTGCATGGGTGTGTGTGCATTTCTGATGGGAGTCATCATCCACGGCTCCATTGCATAGCCAGCATCCCCCACAAGGTGGCCATGTGGGATGTCCCCCCGGACAAATACTTGATACAGCTGTGAGGCATGCCAGATATGGGAGTCATGGTAGCTTCCAGGGCTGCCAGCACACACATCCATGATAATGCCCTGGGCATTGCACACAACCTGGCAGTTGATGGAGTGGAATCCTTTGCAGTTTATGTCGCACCTACCATGCTCACCAGGTGGTGACTTGATTTGTATGTGCGTGCAGTCTATTGCACCCAGTACCTCTGGGTAGTGTGCCACATGGTGGAAGTGACGCATATTGCTGGCCAACTCCTCCTGAGTTCGGGGGAAGTATATATGCTCATTGGCATGTGGTAACATGGCATCCAGGAACTGGTGTAGTACCCTGGATGCTGATGCCTGTGAGATCCCCATTATATCTCCAGTTGGCCTTTGAAAGGTACCTGTGGCTAGTATCCGCATGCTTACACATACCTTCGTGTACATTGGGATGGGTTCCCCTCTGTTGTTTCTGGTTCTCAGGCATGGCAGGCACAGCTCCACTATTTGCTGTACGATGTCCCTGTCCACCCTGTGATGCTCTACTATCTCCAGATCATGTAGCCCCTGGTAAGTTACCCTTGGTCTGAACACTCTTCTCCTCCTCCAGGCCTGCGGTGGTTGTCGGCATCATCTTCCACAACACCGTCAGTCTCTAACACATGCTGATGAATCACAGCTTTGGCAGCTCCCAACATGTACATTTTAAAAGTTCCCCATGTGTTTACACCTATGGTGCAGTGTTTGGGAATACACAGGTTTGTGTAGGGTGCTTTCACACTTTATATTATTGTGCTGTGAACACCAATGATGTCATAGGGTGTGTATGTATGATCGTAGCTACAGGGTATCTTATGTGTTTTACTACCGGAACTACTATTGTGGTGCCTTTGGTGTTGAATTAATTTGGCTGCCGTGGATTACCTCTTGACCTTCCCTTTACATTTCTGCACATTCCACCTACCATTTTCTGGCATGCATCCAGCAGCCTGCTTTCATTTGTACTTTCCTAGACCTGGCGTATCTTGCGTAATGTGTGCTATTGCCGGTCTAATGTCGGATTGCTTTGCTCTGCTATGACAGATCTCCTATGTTTGCAATCCAATGCCTCCCCTCCTTTCTTTGCATTCCAATGCCTCCCCTATCCTGTTTTGCAGGTTCCTGCGAGCAGACTTGTCAGCTGCCGTCGATTGGCAGCCGTGAGTTGATTGGTGTTAATTGCTCATTAGTACTCCAATTATCCTACTTCGGCATTTCCTTCTTTTCTTCCCCTGACCTTCCTGTTTGTGCTATTGTTCGCGTCGTGTGCATCCGCTTACTGGGTTTCGGGCACGTTTTCATCCCCGTACACATGTGCTTTTGGGCACCATGTGTTCTCTCAGCTAAACGATTCTATACCTTCCTCCCCACCCCTGTCCTGCAGCCTTGCTTAGCAATGGCCAGGCCAGATTTGCATTGCTCCAATGTGCTTACTGCTACGGTGGCACACCCCTTTGCTGATGTCATGTATCTCCTCTGAATCACTCCTCGGTGTCATAGTGCTGCGCCGTATGGTACAACCTTCATCTGGCGGGACATTTGCGATTCAGTATTATCTGCCTCATTTGCATGGCATTGACTACTAATTCATAGTTACCGCGCCAAACACTGTCGCAGGCCCTTAGCAACCCTTGCACCTTGGTTGTGGTGTTCCATGCCTACCATTGTGTATTATGGTGTAAACCTGATTTGTATTACATTGCGATTTTATGACATTTTTATGTAATTTCTTTATGTTCCAGTTTGCGCACACATGCCCTGCGGTTGTACTGTGCGTTACTGTGCACATGACATTAAATGTTGTTTTTTAGTTATTGTGCATCTTTTCTTATGCCATTGGCTGTGTATTTAGCCATTGGCATATGTTAACTTTGTAATACATGAGTCTGGTTGGCTTCCATAGCTCCGATGTTCTGTTTGGGAAAATGTAAACCGTGTTTTTTGGTTTACATTTCCGTGGGCTTACGCTACACCTGCACCACTTCATGAATCACTATCTGCCTTCATTTGCATGGTGCAACACTGCGCATGGGGTGATTAGCATACCTATGCCGAGGGCTGCGCAGTTCTGGTGTACGCCGGTAGTGCACGTGGTATTGGATCATACCTGAATCGTTCGATGGCCATATTTGGCATTATTCCACCTACGCTAACGCCTGCGCCTGGCGCAAGCTTCATGAATCCTGGGTTAGTCTTTTCCATAAATACTCTAATTTATTATACTGTACACAAACCCCAAATTATATTTTCTAAACTTTCAGAAACACATGTTCATATCTTGAAAACTGTACAGCCTAGACATACATTCTTAGAATATTTTATTAACCAGACATAGGCTTTCACATGGCATTAATAAATCCCTCTATAAGAACTTACTTATTGAGATATTTACATCTTTCAAGATATGCAACTTATAGTGAAAATATCAAAGACAGTTTTCTCCAACAACATTTAAAGTTTCACCTGATGTCACCTGATATCATGCAACAGTTTAACACACTTGATTTCTAAATTATTAAGTACATATGGAAATGCTGTTTATTTTCATGATTAGTAACAAAACTATATTTCCAGTATACAGTGATATAAACGAGCATTTACAGTGAATTGCCCTGCCTCCCACATTTCTGCTTCACACCATATACCTTGATAAAATATAGGTCTAAACGTTATAAAAATATGAAAATAAATATGAAAATTTGAATGATAAGTGACAAAGCTTAATTTCTCCACTGCAGGACATCCTAGACTAACTATCTTAGTGTGATTCTGTTAATAACTCCTTTTCATGCCACTCAAAATGCACACATTTTGCATATATACTGTTTGCTTTCTACAGGCTTTGCAAGGCATACATATATTATAAATAAAAAGTGAAATATTTTAACTTACTCGGTGTAGGTTTTACTAAAATATTTAGCTTTCTCGTTGTAGGGTTCACAAAGCATAAAAGTAGGTCAAAGTTCTGTCGTATTCTGACTAGTGCAATATTTATTCTTAGCCAGAAGGCTTCACATAATTATATATATACATGTTCATTCCACTGTAATGTAGGAGTGCTTTCAAAAGTACACTATCTAATAAATGTTCTTTCTACCTGAGATGTTTTATCACTCTCAAAAAAAATGTGCACTGAATGATTGCATATATGCTCTCTTGATTTATCCACACCTGAATATTGAATATTGTGAACTTGCTTAGATGTATCTTTTATCAATTAACTCTGTAAGTAATACTTTCGTGTATTTCTCATACTGTCATTGTGTTAAATTATGTAAATATACTTTTGGAGCTTTTCTTCCAGGATCTCTGCAGAAAATGGGATTCTGGCCCAGTCAGGCACTACCCGGTAATCAAATGTAAATAAATAAAGAAATAAAAATAAATAACAAAGTATTTATCCATAACAGTGCATTTCAAGTTGCACTGGGGAGTTTGTGTTTGGAGGGATTAGTCTTCACACGCTGAGTTTGAAAAAAGGCGTATATACCTTTATATACATATTGTGTATAAAATATTCCCACAGAGTTAGTCAGGAAATCTATGTCTTAGCCAGTTAACAATGCAATGATTGTCATTTAATCCTGTATGAAAAGAGATACTTTGCAGTGCCAAGACAGGAAGCTTATTCCTTGTGTGAACGTTTAGAAAGGTAAACAGGAGCTTACTGAAAAGGACTTAGAGATATGTAGTGTGGCAACCCAAACAGGGATAACTTGTGAAATATACTTTTATTAATCACCTAACCATAGAATAAGATTCAAGGCTTGTTTGAGGTCTAATGCTTGGTACTACTGAAAAGGCAATTTTCTTGAAGGAGTTTGGACTGTAAATCCTTTTGTTTTAATTTTGAACTGCAAAGCCTAGTGGGAAATATTTTGATTTGTTGCATGGATTACTGAATAGATCTTAGCTTTACACAAACTAATACTTCCACTAGCTCTTTTGAATTAATGTTCATAAACACATACACATAGTAATATTTGCTGTACAGCAAAACAATAGTGGGTTAATGGGCACAATGAACTAAGCTTTATCTTGTCATTGTGTTTCAATGATGTACAACAAGGAAGAGGTATAAACCTTTTTAAATTAACAAAACATGCATTCCACAGTAACACAATGCAATGCATTGCTTTGTTTTCCAACAAGCAAAAAAGCAATATTATTTTAAACAACTGTAATCCATGCAGAATGGAAGCTTTGACATAAGCCTTATCTTGTTGCTGCATTAAACAAAAATGGACAATCCTTTTTTTTTGTTCCCTCTGACATGTATACCTGCTTATCTTCTTATCGGGAGCTACAGCATATATATTACATGTAGGTCACAACTAGTATCATTAATGAAGACAATTAGCATTGAATATTGTGAGCTTCCATTATAGTTAGATTATGTACTATGCAAGTAAGTAAACACATAGAATGCCAGTGTTTGTGATGGATATGCTAATGTACAAAATGCATACTGTAGCGGACATGAAAGCAGGAAGGTGCAGTGAGCCTATGAATCTTGAAATCTGAGATCAAACATTAAAAGTTATGAAAGTGCTATGTGTATGACATAGTACATTATCTTCCCAAGAATGCACCTATATGGTGCATGCAAAATTCAAATTTGAGACCTGAAAGAGGGTGATGTTTGTTTGCTATGGGCTTAATTTTTGCTACAGCCAAAGTCAGAGATTGTCTAGAGATGGCTTTTTGCAGCTGGAGTGAGTACACCCATCTGTTTAGGAAAGGGCACATTTGTAATGCTCCACCTGTACACCGCATCTGAGACTTGGATGAAAGACCTTCCTTTGCCTTACCCATGATCAAGATTTGGGAGAATATTGAGGTGGAACTGTGCAGCAGGATATTTATCAGAAGGGCATCTAAGTAAGGCTCTGGTAAAATGATATGCAGTTGTGCGGTTAGAATCATTTGGACAAGTGATTGCTACGAGCTCATGAAAACCCTCCAGAGGACCACAGTAAATTGAAATCTTTCCACCTCGACATCTCTCTGCATACTATGTTGTAATTCAGTTAAAATAATGACATGCCTATCATCCTATCAATACAGTATGTAAAATTTCACTGCCAATCAGGTCAGTCTTCTGTTCTGTGTCACCCCCTTCCCCCGTTACAAAAGGTTGGTTTTATTACTCATTATCAGTCTTTCCATCAGACCTTCTAACTGTCCCTATTTTGGAGGAAAGTTCTTATTTTCAGGCCTGATTTACCTCATCACACAATTTTCTGAATCCCCCTCATCACACATAATTTTTAAAGCTGTGTTTTACACAGAAAAAAAACTACATGACCAATACAATAGTGCAAAAATAAATTAGAGAAAGAAGACACAAATCTAACAACTTCCTTTTTCTGAAGCAAAAAACATGACATGGTGTGGTAGAATTTTGCAATACATTTCATTAAAGTCTACAGATTTTACACTCTCTGATGACATGCTTATACTTTTTTCATCATTTTTGTCACTCTGTTTTTTAAACATGCTTCTGGGTATTATCCCACATTCACACTGGAAGCAAGAAAAGCTATGTGCTATTTGATATACAAATTTTATGATAATTAGTTGGACAGATTTTTAGATGGGTGTTCCTATGTTTCAAGGGATTTTCTTCCCATTTTTAATGTCTGCAGGTTGAGAAGTATGAAAGTAGCATGTTTTTATTGATTTCAGTACTAGCTGTTGCCATCACTAATGTGGTAGCTATGTGATTATCTGTTCACCTCACTGTAAAGATGGCATTTGTCTAATAGCTGTGTTACTACTATAATCTGCTATGGGTGCATATCTATCTATCTATCTATCTATCTATCTATCTATCTATCTATTTATCTGTATATAAATACAGATATATATCTCTGTATAGATATACATCTATATATGGTAACAACTACATGCATTGTGTATAGTATGCCACCATTTTGAGATAAAATTGCTTTTTGGTAAATGTAACCACACTGATTAAACAACCCTCTCCTCCTACCACCCATCACTACATCCTGTGAGAGATGCACTTATCTAGCCAAACTGGAGGTAAAGCTCTCTCCAACCAAGACTGAACTTGACAGTCATGAGGAGAAGGTAAACATTTGCCCCACACCACACTCATCACATAGTCTCACTAAATCTACATCATCAAAATCCACACATAGTAACACAAAAACATTCGCAGAGGCTCTCAATAATAATCTGTCTAAGCAACAGAGACCTCCAAAGCAGAAACTCAAGCAACCTCTATCCCCCAACACAATCCAAATGACACATAGCCCACACTCTCAGTGTGCCACTCAACCACAGTCAATAAGGCAAAACAACGTACGCACCACACTAGTCATAGGTGACTCTATAGTCAGGCACACTGATGTCCCACTCACCAGGCTAAACAAGGAGAAGGTTACTGTCAGCTCCCTGTCGGGTGCCAGCATCTGCCACATAACCCACGCAATCAGGTCACTCCACAGGTACAGATATGACTCTGTCATTGTCCATGTTGGTGTGAATGACCTGAGACACACCTCCCTGGACTACATGAAAAGAGACATGGAAGAGCTCTCCGATCTAGTAGCCCAGGCAGGTATGACCCTAGCCCTGTGTAGCATTCTTCCATCGCCCAGAATGATACCACAGTACAAGGACAAAATGATTGACTTCAACAATTGGCTAAGCTTCTGATGTCATTATAAGGGGATCCAGTATCTGTCTGCTTGGGATGACATGGTCGACAGACCATGATGCTTTGCCACAGATGGCCTGCACCTTTTGCTCCTGTGATTCCGGATACTGGCTAAGGGTCTTGCTGCCCCTATAGTGCCTTTTTTAGGCAAGGTTCAAATGACAAATTCACCACCATAACAGGAACAGGCAAGCAAAAACTGAGGGTAATGCTACTCAATGCTAGAAGTCTAAATCTCAAAATGCACTCACTCGAGGCACTCCTTAAAATGGAGAACATTGATATCTGTGCAGTGACTGAGACCTGGTTCAAGGCTCCAGAGAGCACCCCTGCACTACCAGGCTATAACTCATACCACACTTTTTGGCCATGTAACCTGGACTGAAACACCAAAGGTGGAGGTGTGTCCATAGTCATTAAGGATATCCACACCTCCAGGCTAGTTGCTCAGCATAATGCATCCGAGGTTATCCAAGTGCAACTAACTCTGGGCAAAACTGCAATCCAAACTGTAGCTTGCTACAGATCCCCCACCATGCCCCAGGATTCCCACTCCTCGTTTCTCGATGTATTGGAAAATATTAGGGTTCAACCAAACACCCTAAAAATGGGTGACTTCAACTACCCCACCATTAACTAGGAAAACTACTTGTGTGCCAACTCCTTAGCTCAACGCTTTCTGGAATTCATAAACTTCAATGCCCTGGATCAATATATGCACACCCCTACCAGGGGCAACAATATCCTAGACCTAGTCATTGCCAACATGAGTGACTGGTGTTCCACACCTGAAGTCAACTCCTCGTTGGTCTGATCCAACCATAAGCCAATCACCCTTGATATCCACATCCTGCCCCCACCCCCCATTAAGGAAACCATGGGAAAACATTTCTCCAAAGCCAACTTCATGCTTCTTAAGACAGAAGTGGTGAGCTTAATGACACCCATGCAGATGGACAATACAGTTACAACTGCTGAATCCTACACAAATGCAGTCTATAAGCACTTACACGAGTGCATGGATCATGCTATCCCAAACAGAACCAAGACGCTATCTTCCAAAAAAGGTAGCCAATCTGGTGGTCCCCTGCCATAAACAAACTGTACAACAGAAGGAAGAAACTTTTGCAAAAAGAGTACAATCCCATGAGTAGAGGAGCTCCCTGGTCAGCCTCAGTAAGAAGCTGAGAACCCTTATAAGATCCTCCAAAGCTAGCTACAAAAAAAAAATCGCCATTAATTCTAAGGACAACCACAAAGCATTCTATAGCTATGTCAGGAATCTCGATGGCAACACCCAGATCTGCTCTGAGTTACAGCACAATGGCATGAAAATTACAGAAACAACTGATATTGCCAATATCCTGGCAGATAGGTTCAGTGCTAACTTTACCCCCCCACCTCCTAAAAGGCCCATATCTATACAGGAAGAATGCAGAGTCCCTGTAATCACAACTACGCAGGTAAAAGCTGCACTCTCTAAAGCCAAAAACACAGCATCCATGATACTGGACAACATCCCAGGCTGTGTTTTACATGAACTTCAGAGCAAACTGGTTCCCCACTTAAGCACCATGTTCAATAATAGCCTCGCATTAGGCTTTGTGCCCACTGAATGGTGCACAGCAACAGTTATCCCACTCCACAAAGGGGGAGCCACCACTGATCCCGGGAACTATCAACCTATTAGCCTGATGAGCCTGGTCTGCAAGGTCATGGAGGTATCATCATGGAACTCATAAACAAAGATATTGGTAACCTCTAAACTCTGGATCCCACCCAGTTCAGGTTTGTGAAAGGCAGATCATGCCTCCTGAACCTGATCATCTTCTTTGAGGCAGTCACTAAAGGCATAGATGAGGGTAAGGTGGTTCACACAGCCTATCTTGACCTCGCCAAGACTTTCAACACCATCCCCCATTCTGGAATTATAGCTGAACTCACTAAACTAGGTATAAATCCCTACATCACAAGATGGGTTGCCAACTGGCTCACTGACAAAACCATCACTGTAAAAGTTGCAGACTCCAAATCTGACCTCAAAGCAGTGACAAGTGGAGTACCACAGGGTTCCATCCTGGGACCTCTCCTGTTTGGTTTCTACTTCTCTGAAGTACAGGCTAACACAGAAGGCCTCTGGCTAATGAAGTTTGCAGATGACTGCAAACTAGGAGCCATAGTCAAGTCCCCAAAGGATGCGGACATCCTACAGAAGGGCCTCGCTGAGACAGATGCCTGGTGTCAGAGCCATGGCCTCAAGCTCAATGCCAGAAAGTGCAGTGACATCCCCTATGGTAAAAACTCTGTACCCATGAGCTACCACATAGGCAGAAATCTTCATAACACCAAATGTGTGATAAGATACCTTGGGACCCAGGTGGACAGTAGTCTCTCCTTTGATAGTCGCATCACCACAGTAGTCAGGAAGTCCTTCTACGTGGCACACCTCATCATAAAAGGGTTCTCATCCAGGAAAAAGAGGTCATTGTTCCCCGCTACTCAACACTCATTAGACCCCATTATAGAGTACAATGCCCATTTTGGAATGTATCTCACAAGACATCTGCAGCAGCTGGAAAGGCCACATAAGTACCTCACAAAGAGGTTTACTGGCCTCAAACAAATGCCCTTCACTGACCATCTTAAAAAACTCCAGCTTTACTCCATAGCATATCACCTACTCTGAGGTGAACTCTGCCTAACATATAAAGCTATGTCAAACCCAGAGCTGTTGGACATGCTACACCAAAAGAAATCCCAATCCCCCTGAGCTACACATTCTAGGGAAATAAACCTTGTCACCACAATAAACAGGACATGCTGGAGGGATAGATTCCTGTCCCAGAGACTTCCCATTCTCTGAAACAGGCTACCCATCTATGTCAAGCAAAGTTCTTCATTAGCACTCTTCAAGAAAAATCTTGATGAGTGGATGGGAAATAGGAAATACACCCCGGGGATCACTTCTGTGTCTCTGCTCGACAGTGGCGCAGGAAAATAACTTTCTTGGGTGGCATAAGCCAGGGAATCTTGTTGGCTAGGCTTACGTAGGCCCTTGGGCCAATAGCCTAGTACCTACCTATGAACCTAAATGTGGACTGTTTAGAACCAGCAACATTACATGAATATAAAGATCATGATGCTATAATCAATAATAGTTTAAAATTTAAAGCCAAGGCCCAGTCTGCAAAAAACAAACAACGAGCGTATATGGTTTACTTCTTAAAAATTTCACTGCACATGCTCACTTAATTCTAATAAAGATCTTTATGTTATATGTAAGGCCAATGTTAGAGAATAATTCCCTGTTCTGTAGTTATACCAAGTGTAACTTTCCATTACTTGAAAGTGTAGAAAGAAAATTTACAAAATTAATTTGAGTGTACACATTATTGTCTTACAGCTAATGACGTGACCTGCTTGAATTATACTCAGTAAGTTAGAAATATTTGAAGGGCAAATTGTTTTTCGCTAATGGACCCCTCGGCGATGACGAATTCTAGACATTAATTGAGTTTGACATTTTTCAAATTAACATTCATTCCAGGGATACTAATTTCACATTTAAGATTAACAGCTGCAGAACTTCACTGAGGATGAAGTTCACTGCACGATCTATGGTTGTAGTCTCTGGAACAAAATTCCATTACTATTAGACAAAGTGAAACACTGCATACTTTTAAAAGAAATCATTGGACATCTGGATGTTTCCATTAGTTTATTCAATAAATTCGGAGACTGTGTTTTAAATGGCCAAATGACTGACATGCAGTAGTGCCTCTAAACTATGAAACTAGTATGGTCAATTACAAATATTATTCAGTCAGCAGTCTACCAGCGCAATAGCTATTGTTGTCTGTGTAATGCACCAAGGTCTTTACTGAATGTATAGTGAATCAAAAGAAACAAGTTCTGCTTTAGATAATATGTGTGGATATACAGCAGTGGGGCACTGATATGATATGCTGAGTCATATGCCCTGTATTCCATATGAATCTGCGTAGGTGTCTGTGATGGGTTTATACACAAGCAGACTGTCAGTTTTTACCTGTAAGCAATGGGAGTATGTTTTGTTTGCTAAGATTATGTAAGTGCTGCCTTACCCCAACAGTCTTAAACAACCCATTTGCTCTTGTGTATAGATGTACTATGACAGTTATGCAAATACGTGTCCAAAGTCACATGTAATTCCAGGCATCAGTGTAGATTTCTGAATTATGTGCAGGTATATTGTAAAGGACTACTTGTGCCATACACCTAAACATAGACACAGCTATGCATATCTACATAATGGTGTGTTAAAGGATACCTCTGCATATTCACAGTACTTAAAGGGTGGTACTAAGACACTGCTGAGTGTTTACTGTGCTTTGTGCATCTTAAATTGCCATGAAGATCTTGACATGCATATATTTTGATTGCTACACTGACATCCTCCGGTGAATGCCACCTGCTACTGAAATAATTCTATGACTCGTATAGCCAGACAGCCATCTGTATGTTTTAGGATCAGCAATAGCAGTGCACCATAATAATAATAGTTGTTATCATGCTTTCATTAGTAAGGTCTTTAGTGAAGCAACAGATTCATTTTATGCAATAGTTAATATGTATTCATACTTAATATGTAGTTATGTACAGCTGCATGGCATTGTTACTATTTACATGACATGCAACCTGTACATCTACAAGTATACAAAGTTGTTTGTGTTGAAGAGGTAAGTAATGATAATGTGTTTAGGTAGCTAAGTCTTTGTAAGAATTCCTCATCCTAACAGTGTTGTCTTACTCACTTGTAACATTCGTATGGGGTTCCCTTCAGAATTTTGAATTGCCAAAACCTCGAATTTCATATGGTCGAGACCATATGATCGAAGTTTTAGAGGTTCAAAATTATGAACAGAGATCTGCATACAGAGCGGGATGGAAAATTCTCCCTTTTCCTCACTGCAGTGCAATCTTGGAGTTGGTGTATTTAAATAGCAGGGGGTGTGGGGAGTGCAGGGGAGCTTGCCCCCCCCTGCAAAAACATTGAGTTACATGTTTTTGTGTTCCTTTTGGATTTATTTCAGCTTTTCAAACTTCTATTTTATTTATTTATTTATTATTTATTTATTTGCAGTTGGTTTACCAGGATAGTCCATTGGGCCAAAATGAACCCGTTTTCAATGGAGTCCTGGGGAGAAAAGCTCCAAAAACAAACAAACTAGGTACATACAGTAGATTACTAATGATAATTATACAAATGTAAAAGATACAAGCAGTTAATTTCAAAAGTACAGGAAACATTTAAAACAATACAGTTTAGTGATAAAACTTGGAGGTGTTATAGGCTATGAAAAGCAATATTGCAGAGTGATACAGAGTAGTTATTACGTAAGAAGCATAAACTTAATAGGTTCAGTCAAGTACATTCTTTGCAGATACCATGGGAATAATAATGTGAGTTATGGAAATAATAAGGAAAAATTGCTGGAGTAAACATGAGAGAGAAAGGAAGATGAAAATTGCCATTACTAGCTATAGGGGTGGGAGCAAGAGCATTCCCACTGGGACACTATATGTACGTGAAGAGATTTTTTGAACATATAATGGTTAGAGGTGGTGTGAATGGATGGTGGTAGTGAGTTCCAAAGACGAGCTAGGTTATAGGATAGTAGGTTTTTGCCTGGGGGACGAGTTGGTTTGTGCACTTCTAATAGATTTTGATTGTTTGACCTTAAAACTCTATCAGGTAGGTGCATCTTAAAGGCAGAAGACAGGGAGGGACAGAGAGAGGGGTTGAAAATGAGCTTGTGGGCAAGAGTTAGCTGAGTATAGCTGAGATGATTGGGTAGTTCTAGCCATTTTAGTTTTTGGAGAGAGGAACAGTGGTGGGTGGAGGACCTATGGCTGTTAGCGAACTTGGTGATTTTGTTGTAGCAAGAGGAAAGTTGCTTTTTTAGAGAGGACTGAAGATTAGTTAGGAGTGGAGCTTCATAGAGAAGGGAGGGGATAAGAAAGGAAGTAGAGAGAGTGATTTTAGAGGTGGTTGTAAGGTACTGATTTTGTCGGTAGAGCATACCTAGTTTTTGATGTTTTTTTTTTATATTTAATTGTAGATGGGAGTTGAAATTAAGCTGGCTGTCAATATGGACCCCAAGTAACTTGGCTTCTGACACCAGTTCCAGAAGTGAGTTATTTTGACTAGTAATCGAGAATGTGTTTATATCGAAAGGAGTAACTTTAGAGGGGGTAAATACCATTAATTTAGTTTTAGAAGCATTGAGTGCTAGGTGGTTTATTTTCATCCATTGCTCGGTGATTGAAAAAGCTTCTTGCGTAAGCTTTAGGAGTATAGGGGTAGATGTGGCAGTGCAGATAATGGTAGAATCATCTGCATATTGGATGATGTTTGAGAATGGAATAGATTTGCGGAAATCATTAATAAATATATTGAAGAGAAATGGACCTAGTATGGAGCCTTGGGGATCTCCGGTGGGGGTACTAAGAAATGAGGAGGTTGCCTTTTTCCATTTTACTGCTTGGTATCTATTGGATAAGTAGCTGGAGAACCAGTTCAAAGAGGAGGGAGATAGGTTAAGTTTTGAGAGTTTAGTTAAGAGCAGGCTGTGTGAGATAGTGTCAAAGGCCTTAGAGAGGTCAAGTAGTAGGGTAGAAACAATTAGGCCAGAGTCACGAACTTTATTTACAGTTTCAAGAAAGGAGAGGAGGGCTGTCATGGTGCTATGATTTGGTCTGAATCCATGTTGTGTGGGAGTTAGAAGGTTATTATCTAAGAGATGTGGTAAGAGTTGAAGTTGGACACACTTTTCTAGAAGTTTAGAAATGGGAGACAGGATAGCAATGGGTCGGAAGTTGGTGACATTGCTATTGTTGCCACCTTTATGCAGAGGTATGATAAAGGCTTGTTTCCAGATTTGGGGTACTGTACATTTTTGGATGGAGCGGTTGATTAAAATGCTTATGGGATAGGCAATTGCTTTAGCAGCTATGCTTAGAAAGTAAGAAGGGATGTTATCAGGTGTGTTAGTGCATGGCTTCAATTTCTGAAGGAGTTTCTTTATAGTAGAAGTAGGTCTAGGTTTTAATGAGAATAGAGGAGAGTGGGGAGAGGGAGTATTAGAGGGTGGTGAAGATGATGTGGAAGTTAGAGTAGGATAAGAGGTAGAGGGCAGAGAGTTAGTAGATGGGAATGAGGGAGGAGTAGCAGTGCAGGGTAGATTGCTGGCAGGGGAGGGTGGGGTGTATTAGAGAATGAGGTGGTACTAGAGAATGAGGGGGTTAGTTTGGCAATGGATTCAATGAAAAAGGAGTTAAATTGAGTAGCTAAGTCTAATTCTAGAGCATTTGGGTCTGGGGTGGGGGTGTGTGGTTTGCTGGGGTTAAGGAGAGTAGAGATACCTTTCCAGAATTTCTGAGGGTTTGTTTTATTATTGTTTTGGAATGTAGACAAGTAATTTTGTCGATCAGAGATAATAAGCTTTTTTACTTTATTTCGAAGTGTTTTGTATTCAATGTGGAGTCGAGGGGGTCTTGTTTTTCTGATAGAGTGCCCAGGCTTTATCTCTATGGTGCATGGTTGCTAGCGTGTTTTTGGTAAGCCAAGGGGCGGAATTAGTTTTTATTCTCTTTGTCCTTAAAGGGGTGTGAGAGTCTAGTAGTTTTAAGAATGTTGAGCTGAAGTGGGCAACTGCATTATCTAAGAATAATGTTTTTAGACAATTCCAGTGTATTGCTTTTAGAGAGTTTGAAAAGGTTGTTGGGTTAAAGTTTTTATGGTTACGGGTAGTAATATAATTATGGGTGTGATATGGGATAGAGGGGAGTTGGTGAGTGAAGATGGGTATATGATCACTTAGGGGGTCGGGAAGAGTGCCACTGTCAGAAAAATAGTGGGGATGTGAGACTAGAATCCAATCTAGAATATTGCCGCTAGAGAGGTTTTTTGAGGGGCGTGTTACAGAGTTGATTAGCTGGGAAAAATTATAGAGGTTGATGTTAAGAGAGTTAGTTGGAGACTGAATGGAGGCCCAGTTAATGTTTACATCTCCTAAGATTATGGTTTCATTGCTAATGTTATTGGAGAGCCAGGAGAGGATATCTTCAAGTGTGGAAATATTATCCCCTGGGGGGATGTAGAGGGATGTTAGACATATGTGTTTGTGTTTGTTTACTTGAAGGAGAGTGAGGAGTAGTTCGGCATTGTTAAAGTGTGCAATAGGTTTGTTGTAGGGAGTAACTAACAAGGAGGATGAATATAGGAGAGCTACTCCTCCGCCTTTTTTGTGGGACCTGTCTTTTCTAATGATAGAATAGTTAGGTGGAATTATTTCAGTCTTTTATATAGGGTTTTAACCATGTTTCTGAGATAGATAGGATGTCAGGTTTATTATGCATGAGCCAGACATGGAGGGTTGGGACTTTGTTAACTATACTTTGGGAGTTTAAAGAAGTAAGTAATATAGGCTTGTGTATAGTGGTTGAGGTGAGGGTGGCAGGGTTGGGATGGATATCACCTGATAAATGACTGGTAATCAGATGAAGGATTGGGTTAGAGAGGTAATTCAGCAGTTTAGTAAAAAGATTGGGTTCTATTGTGATTGTGAAGGAGTTTCTGGTTGCTATGGGGATAGAGTATTTCTGAGAGGTGATGAGTTTGTATGGGAAAAATAGGAGTTTTTTATAGGATATAGATGGGGAGAAATAGATGAGTGTGAGTCTGAGAGAGGGGAATTAAGGTGGTTGGTTACATGGAAGAATTGTGAATGGTAGGAAGTAATGGGTTGGGTGAGGTAGTGAAGATAGGAAAATTTAAGAAGTAGTAGTAGTAAAATGGAGATGGATGTAGGTTTTAAGAGCATGTTGAATAATGTTGCTTAGTGGTGTAATGTTGTAGTTATATTATATATGTATATAAGATATTATTTTATAAAGATAAGCTGGTAAATGCCTGATTAGTAGTGGGGGAGTATAGAGTTATAGGGTTGGAGGGGGTGAGGTTTTGGGAGTGGGTGTTAGAGGGAGAATGGAGACCTATAGTCTGGGTGAGATATTTTTGGAGAGTTGAATGAAATTAATTTGGGTGGGAGAAGGTAGAGGGTGTTTCTAGAGTACTGGAAACTGATTGGTGTAGAATGGAAGTAGGTGTGGTTACAAGAAGAAATTTGGGTGGTAGAAGGTAGAGGGTGTATCAAGAGTACTGGAGACTGATTGGTGTAGAGTGGAAGTGGGTGTGGTTACAAGAGGGATATAGGTAGAGGTGCTAGGGACAGGTGGAATTTGGGGGCAGGGTAGGGGAGCAGAGTGAGCCCGAAGGGCGAATGGGGCGGGAAGAAACCAGGAGAAGATCGAGAGTCAATCAGTGGAGCATTGTTTGCAGGAGGGTAAGTTGTAGAAGGGTAAGTAGAGGGGACCTGGATGTAATAGGTAGAGTGGGCTATAAGTTATAGGAGAGAAAGTGAGAAATTAATGTAAAACCTAAGAGAATACAAGAAGTGAGTGAATTTAAGTGAATAACAGTGGGGAGGGGATGTCATCTAGTGGACAAATGCTGAAGTGCACTTAGCCCACCAGGGCAGTCTATGGACTAAATTGAACTGAAGGGAGAAGGGAGCTAGTGTAACTCAGGGAGCTAGATGAGGGTGAGATCGGAGAGACAGAAATAAGAGGGGTTTAGGCTGCTGGCTCTCCTGGCAGGGAGCGTACTGAGATAGCAAGCAGGGGTTAAGAAATACAGAAGTTTAAGTTAGCAGCAGATGCACATACTTCCTTATATTCTTCTGGGAGACTCTTGGTTCAATTTCCAGAAAGAGGGTTGAGGCAGCAGAGTAGTTATATTGCTTGAGCAATTGGATGAGTTTAGTTACTTTAGTTGGGTGTAGGTGTCCACTCAGGTGAAGTCCCAAGGGGAATGCAGGGCAAAAAAGCTGGAGACAGGAGAAAAAGTTGAGAGAGAATTAATAGTTGTGTAATATGATAAAACACCTTATCTCCTAGTAGTGGTAGTAGGCAGATATCAAGCATGAGTTATAAGCTAAATTCAACAGATTGCAATAATAATGAGTTAAAAAGTAATCGCCTTTCCTGATGGATTGTATCAATTAAAGGCAACTGTTTATAATTCACCAGGACAAATTTAAGCAACTACACTCTTAATTACAAAAAATACATTCGCAGGGGAAGTTATTGCGTTTGCTTAACAGATTACTAATGAGGGCCAATCGTTAAGGGTTTCTAATATAGATTTATAATGTATAGTCCTAGTTAAGCGACCCTGTTACTGATGCAGGCAGAGAGATATACAAGGGCTGCTAGTATAGGATTATAATGTAAGGGAGTTGGCATTTGCAGAGTACATTTAAAATAGTGCAAAAGCGTCTCAACCACCCAATTTATCAGTAGATACTACCAAATAGGTAGCGCTCGTTTAAATCAGTACAAAACCTA
This sequence comes from Protopterus annectens, assembly GCF_019279795.1. NCBI lineage: Eukaryota > Metazoa > Chordata > Ceratodontiformes > Protopteridae > Protopterus > Protopterus annectens. The sequence goes on from NC_056737.1 coordinate 1,634,060,471, forward strand.
ATTACACAAACGGGTTTACAAATAGGCACTACCATCAACATTTCAAAGAGTACAATTTCGTCTTAGACACTCAGTTCTATCAATAGGCACTACCGTTTAGGCAGCGCTCTCTTAAAGCAGTACCAAAGTATAAAAGAAACAGTTATTTAAATAGGCATTACCACAATAGGCAGGACAATATTGCAATTCAGTGCGCCCTACAACAGCGACTAGCCAGGCACATGAGAAGATAGCAAAAAATTGTTAGCAATCAAGTTTACACATAGGCACTACAAAAATATGCAGGGCAATGTCGCAATATAATGTACCTTTAGCAGTGACTACCTAAGCACATGAGAAGCTAGCTAAATGCATATGGAAGTTGACGTTACCCAAAAACATTTAATTAGTAAACTCCACCATATGTATAGGCTATATTATACAGTACACTCCTTAAAACAACAGTCAAGCTATATCATGCAGTACACTCTTTAAAACAACAGTCAACAGCTTTTACAAAAAGTATGCTGGCATAGCACACCTATTGTAGTCTTCTCTGCGTAAAAGAAGGGATATTCCCGATAACAACGCTACAATATACAAGCAGATTTTGCTTACTGTAGGAGCACACTACTAGCCAGGAACATACAGCAGCCGAGAATGAGCGAGGTTTAAAGATGGCACCCGAAGGTTAGGAGGGGTTTTATCACTTCCAGGCGGATGTAAAGGAAGAGGGGGGTGAAGCAGGGATGTGTGTTGGCAGGAACAGACCGGAAGGGCTGTACTTCTGCGGTATGAGAGGAGTTGACGGGCAGACAATTTCTAAATGAATTAAGCGGTCCAGGGAGTGGGGAGAGAGAATCTAGAGTAGGACTAGGTGGTAAAAGATAGAGATATCATGAACAGGATACAAAATTAGATAAGAGGAGGAGAAAGCGAAGGAGAGAGGGAAGAGAGGAGTGAGCAATGCAACGTAGTGAGAAGCAGAAAAGCAGAGTCACAGGCAGGATTATAAGAATGGATAAGAGGAAGAGAGAGTGGGAGAAGAAGCAAAGCAGCACAGTAAAAAGCAGGGAAGCTCGACCATATGAAATTCAAAGTTTTGGGAATTCAAAATTCTGAAGTGAATCCCATTCATGTGGATATGCAACAACTATCATATGCATGTTCATACTCTCTGTGTCAGTGCAAGTTACATTTATATGTATATATGCTGTAAAAGTCTGCATCTGTCATACATTTGGACATAGGGGGTAGGTTGTGCATATATATATATATATATATATATATATATATATATATATATATGAATGGTTGTGTCAAAGTTCACATCTGAATATTTAAAATGGTTCAAGGTATGGTACTAACTCTCTACTGAGTGTGTTTTGCATTATAGATTACGGTGCTGCTTCTTCATTTATTTTTTATTTATTCTCATCTGTTAAGACTGTAGAACACGGATCGCAGTGCACCATTTTCAGGCTCTGCCCAGAAGGTTACAATAGACAGAATACAGCACAGATGCATACATAGTGATGAATAGTGGAGCATGTTTTGCAAGCAAGCATACTTGTAAATAAAAGGAGTCAGATATTTTAAAGATCAGTGAATATATAACCTAAGCAGTCTGTATAGGTAATTTATGGATGAATGGTTATGGGAATCTGTAGGTTACTGATATCTGTGCACAGCCCTGACAGCTATGACCCTTCACTGATAATTGTTCTTATGTTATGCATATCTGAGTGCATCCATCCAAGTGTACGTGTCAACAATGATGCCAGTGTAGAGAGGAATATTTGCTCGTGTGAGCAGGATACATGTGGACATTGCTGTACAGCCATGACAGCCTCCATCTATATGTATTTGGACCGGGACTGGTGGATTGAAAATGCAAAAGGAGGATATGGGTTCCACAGTAGAATGCCATTGTCTTTGAAGCAGCATACCTAACAGCCAGTGTTGCATGTGATTATGTATTGGATATGTATCAGCTTGACTATGTTCTGATGGGATAAAGGGGGTAAGATATGGCAACAGCAACAGATGTTACTCCACCAGTTTGCCTTGTCTCAATGACAGTACATCTCAGAACAGTCCTTGCAACAATGGGGTGTTGTTCTAGATGGGTTATTCAGAAACATTTTCCATTGTGAGTCATGGGTGTGCGTGCATGGGTGATGAAAGTATGTAGAGAAGCCCATTAAGAGAGTTGGTAGTCAATGATATAGTAATGTACTCAGCACACTATTTACAAATTATGTTATTTGCTGCATAATGTGACTTTCCTCTGTTTTCATTAATTCAAACAAGGAACAGAATTAGCACCATTATGCAGCCATGCAATACAAAGTCAAATGTCTCAAGAGACATCAGTATAGGAGGGCTGAGTGTACATTGTAACTAGTACCTAAATATGTCTGATTTATACTATACACAACTAATTCTATTAACGGAACAACTGGTAACATTGTATTTTGTACCATGGACTGCAGTATACCACATGCAAACACAACACATTTGTTACCTCTAAGGATGTACATGTGGTATAACAAGCAAATGGCACTCTTGGAAGACATACATTTCACCCATTTACTGACTTCAAAGACTCTGTCTATGCACAGTGTAGCTGTAGGGTTTGCTTATATTATTTAAGACATTGACTGTAACACTTATGCACCAATGTATCTCCATAGCTCTGCCCAGCTGTCCTTTGAGAAAACAGTGGCATTCCAGACTTTAATATGGCATATCCCACAGAGGTTACATGTTTTATGTTCATTTTCTCCTTCACATAGGCAACAGCGAGGTCATACTGTTATATAGGATAACCTAGATACATGAGCACCCTTGGGAGAGACATGCACTTGGTAGCATGGGACATGTAGTTGTAACCCCTGAAAACCAATAGAAAAGATGTGGTGTATATGTACCACAATAGGTGCAACCAAAACATGGATTTTTTTGTAAACCGGTGTGTCAGAGGCACCTAGAATGTAGGTATATGTAGTTGTTCCAATGGGTGGTTATATCACTGCAGCTTTATATGTTCAAGATGGCATAAATGGGCACTTGGAAGACAAAAGAAGGGATGTTATTCCACTATCAGAAATGTAGATGCAGTGGTATTGTATACATGCTGTCCTGAGATGTGCATTCAAGATGGATATGTCATTACATCTGTCAATAAGTATGATATGCATGTGCATGTCTAGTGACATGTCATTGAGCATGTGGCAATGAGTACAGTGCCATAACAAGCCTGTTAAAGAATGTTGGTTGGTTGTTTTTTTTTAGAACTGCTGACTCTGACTCCTTGTACATCATATGGTAACAATATTGCTAGAGTATTCAGACAGAGTTTACTCTGGCACCGTATGATTGATACCTCATACAGCATAGTAACAATTGGGCTGAAGGTTGCATACAGGAGTGTAGGGAAGGGTCACATAACATTAACATGCCAAAACAGAGAACGGAAATGTGTTGAGACAGTGAGGTGCTCTAATAGAAACATGTACACAGGGATGTAAAATGCATAGCTGGAGATGTGACCACAGAGTTGTTTATAAAATGATTCACAGCCAGGCTGCAAATACCTACATCAGTACATCAGAACCTGTATATGCAACATAGAAGAAGCAGACATACAAATATAGTACAACATGATTTAGTCCAGACAAACAGCACTATGATAGTTTCATCATGTCCACATAATTACCATCCCCAGCACTGCCAATAGGAACCTACAAACAAACTATGTGAAGCAGCGACAGTAACATACACAGCATTAGGGTTAAATATGTCAAGTAATATTAAGTTGGATGGTGCAGCATACCACAGTACTACAGTGATAAGACCTGATGTGTATTTATTTATGTTTTATTTATTTATCCTTTATCGACCAGATTAGTACCACTAGGCCAGTGGCCTCTTTACAAGGGAGACCTCAGATGATATTTATATTACTAGGGGAAAATTCCAGGGCACTGGAGAACTTCATCTATTCCTTGGAGCTTCTAGATGATGCTGAAGGGCTCCTGCAGCAGCACGGAAGAGGTATAAGAAATGCAGCAAAATGGAGGAAGACAGAAGAGTTAGGGAGAGTTTGGAGGTGAAAATGAAAATTGGAAGAATAATTTGTTCAATATAGAGTATCAGAATGCAGATAAAGATTCTTGTGTGGTAGATGATACACATAAGCAGCATTCAGCTGTCTCAATGGAAAACAAAGTAAGGAAATCTGTGGGAGTAGTGCATATGACAGATCTAGTGTGAGTAGGGTTTGCAGAGGATGTTCTATTGAAAATAATTAAGCAGGATGATCCAGGTTACAGTTCTGCTGTTTCTTATGATGAAATGGCAGATAACTTTTTTGGAAGTTCTGAGGATGGTAATGTGCAGAAGGAACCAGATAATGTGGCAGCAGAGAATGCAGCAGTTAGAACTTATGCAGCCATGACAGCAAATAAAACAGGAAATAAGCAACAGACTGAGAAGCAGTCTGTTTTCTGGCAGCAGAGAATTCAGTAATTAAAACACATACAGCAGTGACAGCAAGCAAAAAGGAGAGCAGCAACAAACTGTGAAGTGAAGCGCAACTGTATGTATAAGAACAAAGGATGCCACTGTAATAGATGAATATTATGCATGGGACACTCCGGTAACTGGGGTTTTAAAGCTCAAGAAAGTCGATATTTTATACATAAAGAGACAGACACCATTTGTGACTTAATATTTGGAACTGATGAACTGATGATACAATTCCTGGAACTGTGTAACAAAAAGAAGAACATTTATCCATGAAACATTTTTTTATTTTCTGGTAGTAACATAAATGTTAAAAAAATGTTACTTTGCAGTTTAGAAATAATAAACTGGAAGAAGAGGATGTTATGTTATGAGCAGCTGTTGATCACATTGTGAAAGTTAGAGATGAGAGAGACTGACTGAATGGAGGGTAGAGAATGGAAGCCATTTTGAAATGTGAAAAAAAAATGGTGAAACACTTGCCAAGTGTTATTTTTGTTGTTGGTCATAAATGAACATTAAAATGTGCTGATCAGCTTAAATCATGTTTATTTTATGAGAGTTTCATTTTAGGTAAACTTTTGGAATGGAAGGTGGAGAATGGAAGCTGTATTGAGATGTGAAAAAAAATAAACATGGTGAAACACTTGCCTAATGTTAGTGGCTGGTCATAGAGGGGCATTAAAATATGCTGACCAACCTAAATAATACTTCTTTTATGAGAACATTTTCATTTAATTAGTGATTGTAACAAAATACAATGTGACCTTCATGGGTAGAAAGAGCATACAGCAAACAGGTTTGTGCCTGAATGCAGGTTGTGTAATAAAATAGACACTTTTGGATGGATTGTCAAGATCAAACAGCAAATAATGAAAAAGAAAGGGAAAGTGAAGAAAATGTGTGAGGAAGGAAAACAGGAGGATGGGGAGAGGATGAACTAAGTGAATAAGTGACTGTAGAAGAAGAATAAATATAGAGGTGAAAAGGGAAGAGAGAAATTGCATGCAGGAAGAGATGTCAAGGGAAGGGATCGACAGTAATGATTTTTTGAAGTTCTAGCCAGTAGAAGTTTGACTCTGAGGATCAAGTACTACTTTTATAAAAACCCACAAACCAAACAAACACCTGAATGAGAATTCTGAATATACATTAAATCAGGAAAAATATTCAACAGTAGAAAGAGTAAAAATAAGTAAACAAGAATGTAAAAGTATTTCCCCTAAACTTAAAAAGAAGGAAAAGCAACAACTTTAGAGTACATTCAGTAAATATGAACAATATTATTAGTACTTAAAGAAGAACAGCTATACTGCATTGTTGTGCTAAATGTGTTGTGGATGCTGTTCTGTTAGATGGTTTAAGATCCCTTTTTTTTAAAAACAAGTTTATTGTTTTTAACATACAAGAGAAATATCATAACAATTTTATACAAGTAATTAAAATAGATATGATTATAACAATCAATAAAATAACCAAAGTATTTACAAAGACATCCACTACAATCAAATCAATTAATTAAACTAAAATACCATGCTATTGAAATTAAGATTTTTTTAACAAGTTTTGTAAAGTATCCCATATAATATAATAAGATGTTTTTCTAGTAGTTCTTGATTTTATTTTCATCAATTCCATATGGCACACTATAGTCATAACATTTTTAAATTCATTGAACGAAGGAGGTGTATCTGAAATCCAATTTCTGGTTATTATTTTTCTAGCCACTGCTAGAATAGACCATAACAAGGGAAGCTTAACCTTTTTAACACTTTGAGGTACAGGAGTGTTGAATAATATAAGAGATTCAGAAATAATGAAATTATCTGTAAAAAGAGCCTGCAAAAAAATCATTGATTGACTTCCAATATTCTTTCAATTTTATACAGTCATAAAACATATGAGCCCAGTCAGCATTAATTTCTACATTACATCTTTTACATAGATTATCTTTATTATTTATTTTATTCATCATCAAAGGTGTATAAAATGATCTATGTAAAAATTTCCATGTAAAAAGTCTCCAGACAATGGAAGAAGTAGTTTTATAGGCAGATTCCAATATATATTGTTTATCTTGTTGATTTGGTGGGTCACCATTAATGGAAGTGAAATAATTCCAGTAGGTATCTACACTGTAAAAAGTTTCTTCTCTGATAATTTTATGTATGTATGAAAGCTTACCTTTATCAGAAACTTTATGTTGTAAATTTAATATCAAGTAATCAATCAGTGTTGGAATAGATTCTTTAACTGTTATAGACAATAAATCAATTTTATTAATGAGATGTTGTCTAAAGGTCTGAACTTCTAACCAACAAGTTTCTCTCAGATCAAATTCTTGTTTTAAGAAGTCTAGATTTTTAACTTTATTATCAGTTAGCAAGTGATACCAGTACTTTAGATCATTATCTGTAGCTAAGTGAGTTCTTTCAGAAGTGGATGACAAAAGCATACCTCGTGTATACATTATCGGGAATATAATAAAATTCCATTCCTTATATTTAGGATGCATGAATATAAAATTACGATAACTAATAATAATGTTTAATGGATAACTAACTATATATTTTGGTGTAATAGGTGAAGTACAAAATTCTTTTAGTAACCATAGCATGGAGTTATTTACAATCATATTTTTATGTGTTAAGGAGATTTTCATGAAGTGAATACTAATCAGTTCCCAGTAATCTTTCCATTTTGCAACATATGACTGATCTATTAACAAAGTAATAACTTTTACAATGGAAGAGATAGTATATAAGTTAAAGTCTGGAAAAGAAATACCCCCTTGAGACCAGCTATTAGTATGTTTCTTTAATGCAATCCTAGGTCTATTAGGTGCCCATAGGAAATTTAACATTAGTGTATTCAATTTCTTGATAATTATTTTTGTAGGTGGGAGTATTATTGATTGTATTAAGTATAATATCTTGGGGAATATTATCATTTTAATAATTGTAAGTCTCTCTTCCATAGTAAAAAAGATATTATTCCAGGTATTGAAAAGATTTTGTATATTAAGAAGACAGGTATTATAATTATTATGTATAATAGATTTAATATCTTTAGTTAATATTATACCTAGATAAGTTATCTGCCCTGAATTGGGTACATATTTACTAAAATCACTAATGAGAACATTTTTTCGTGTATATATAGGTAGTATTTTAGTTTTTCTTCATTGAATATTAAACCAGAAATACTTTTAAAATTCATCATTTTATCAAATAGAGACTGCATAGAAGAATTAGATCCTGCTGATGTAATTAGAACATCATCTGCAAAAAGTTGAATTTTAGATGTTGTATTTTCATCTATTTCAAATCCCTCTATATCAGTACTATTTCTGATCAGATTAGCCCAAGGCTCCATTATTAAAGTGAATAATAATGGAGAGAGTGGACACCCTTGTTTTGTACCTTTAAAAATGGGTATTTTTTGTGAGACATATGTTCTTATCTTAATGTAAGCCAATGCTCCTTTGTATAGATGCTCAATTAGATTTACAAATGCATCTGAAAAGTTTGTGCACTTCAGTAAGGTAAACAAGTAGTCCCAATTTACTGAATCAAATGTTGAACTTATATCAAGACTAATAAGTGTTAAATCTTTCTTTCTCCTATTTGCAAAATCAATTAATGTTAGAGTCCCCTTAATATTATCAAAAGTGTTTCTATTTACAATGAAGCCTGTCTGATCTATATCTATAATGCCTGGGATGATTGTCTTCAATCTATCAGCAAAAATACTCATAAACATTTTATAATCAACATTAAGTAATGAAATGGGTCGATATGAAGTACATCTAGTTGGGTCTTTATTGGGTTTTAAAATTGGCGAAATAAATGTGTATTGCCAAGATGGGGGGTTATTAGCTAATTTTGGGCCAAAATAAAAACCTTATGTATTAATGAGTATGTACTTTTAGAAAGAATTTTATATATCTCTGGTATAATACCATCATTACCTGGTGCTTTGTTTGATTTAAGCTTGTTTATTTGTGTAACAACCTCTGTATATGAAATACTTTTATCCAATAGTTTAATCTGTTGTTTATTAAGTTTTTATTCATGTTCGTAGTTATAAATTCCTTTATTTTATCTTTAGGTTCCATGTTAATGTTATTATGATTAATTTTGTGAAAGTGATTTCTAAATTCATCTAATATTTCTGGTAGACTAGAAACATTCTTCTTTTTCCTTAGAGAGCAAATTTCTTTGATATGATTTTGCTTATTCAACCTTTTTGTTTTGTTTTTAAGTCTATGTAAGTATTTGCGGCTTATTGAGTAAGACAAAAACTTGTATTTCTCTAAAGTTATTTTAACTTTATGGGTTAAAATTTCTTTTTATTTCTCATTTAGTTTGTTTATTTCTTCAATGACTTTCTTGTCCATAATATTTTCTTTATTATTATGTTTATAAGAGTCTAATTTACTTTGAATATCTAACAATTCCTTATCCCAAGATTTCCTTTTATTATTATACCATCTGATACTTTGTCCATATAGATATGATTTTAAAGCATCCCAAACATAAACAATGGAAACTTCAGGAGTGTTATTTATGTCTAAAAAATGTTGTACTTCTGAAAGTATATATTCTTTAAAGTCTTTTAGTTGAGTTAAGTATGCTGGTATCCTTTTGATCTGAACATTGTAAGTATTTTTTTATCATGAACTCAAAAACAATTTGATTATGATCAGATATAGGACATGAAATGATTTTAGAGTTAATTAATTCTGTTACCATCTGGTTAGAAATAAAGGCTCTATTTTTGAATAAGTTTTATATCTGTTAGAAAAAAAGGTGTATGGTAATGATTTTGAGTCTATCTGATTATTAATATCATTTAAATGATAAGAATTAACAAAATCCTTTAAATGTTTTGCATTAGATGTAATTTTCCTTTTTCCTATAGTAGTAGTATCATTTTCATGTAGGATACAATTATAGTCACCTGCCAAAATAATATCTCCTATAGAAAATGATATGATCTTATCAAGATGGTATTTCACTGTATTAATACCAATTCCTGGTATCCAATATACATTGATTAATGTATAAGTCTTTCCATTAATTTGTATTGTAATCATACAAAACATTCCTTTATCATCTTGATAAGACTTAATAGTTTTAGGAATGGGCATACTTTTATTCCATAAAATAGCCACTCCTCTTTTTTTCTGTGTGTGCTCTGAACTAACCAATACTGTATATTTATTTGTGGCTAATTTATCAATATCTTTTTTCAGGAGATGTGTTTCTTGAAGGAATACTAAATTGGCCTTATGTAAATTAATGTATCTTATTAAGCTTGCCCTTTTACACGGGTTATTCAGTCCATTAATGTTTAAAGAAATTCCTTTTAGATAAGTCATTTGGCATTTTTAAAACATATAAAACTTATAATCAAAATAACAATTAACAAAATAAATAATGTTATACCTCCTCCTTTAGGTGTACCTTTAAATATAGCTGTATTTATTGAATCTCTTATGGGATTTTGTATAAAATTCAATTTTGTTTGTAGTGACAATGAGCTTACAAAATGTATTGTGGATGTCAGAACTATATACACACAACAGTGAACAAAAGAAGATAATGTAAGGATTAAACATTGCACCCAGCCTGGAGTTAAAAACTCCAACTTAGAGTAGCACATACTACTCAAGTTAATCCCCTACCCTAAGCAGCAGTACCTCAGCTGCCACCTTATCAATTTAATACTAGTTATTATTAACTTAAATTAACAACTTTCAATTAGATTATCTGGTAAGACAAAGCTACACATTTGATAAATCAGCATCATATAAACAAATAGAAACTTTTAAAAACAATTCATACTGCTATGTACATCTATTTAATATAATACATTTATAATCAAATAGCATTCAAATAAACTTGATATTAGGAACCAAGAAGAGAGAGAGAAATAAAAGAAGTGAGAGAGGGAGAGAGAGAGAGAAGAAAAAAAAAAAGAGGGCATATCTGCATATTAATTTATTCAAAGTTTGTAAAAATAAGTTCTGATGTTCATTTAAAATCAATAACTTAAGCTATTATGGTTCAGATATTACATATGTTAAGATGTACCTATTTTCTGTCATAGAAATGCAGTTGACAGCTTCCAAAAGACTTTAAATTACTTGCATCAAAGCTTTTTTCTCATACTTATTATTGCCAGTAAAATAAAATATTATATTTATAGAAATGGTTATAAATCATACTGCATAGCTATGTAAATTCTCAGATATACTTGCATTATTGTGTAGAAAGCCATCTGTATTTTATATATCTGAACTGCTGCTTTAAAATATGTCACATGACAACTTCTTCTAAGATAGAGTCATAAAGATATTTATACTTGTCAGTCAGATAAATCAAACGAATTATAGCAATGCATATGTTTAAATCATAGGTTTTTACATACATTAATATGTTGCAGTCAAGTAAACTTTCAAAAACATATGTATAAATGTTTCACTTTCTATGCCTTCTAACATATCACATTTGCTTACTATGGGATACTGAATCATTTAAAATCATTATAACTTTCATATTTTATAAATTATAACATGAATAAATAAGTAGTTATAAAAAATAACTCACATTTAAATGTTATAGAGTTCATTTTCCATCGCAGAGTCGCATTTGCAGCAGTTCTACTTCCTGGTATAGTGTTCTTCTTGAATCTGCGATGTGTCAGTGTGAATTCAGTGGTCAAAGTTCAAATTGACTGTATTCAGCTTCTCTGCGTGAATTCTGAGTGTTGAAGCTTTTAAAACAACTCGAGGACACTATTCACGAGGTAACCCGCATCCCAAATTGTCTCCCTTAACATTCTGGCGGGAATTTTGATAAAAACAAGTGACTGACATTCATTTAGCAATATAAATGAAGCTAAACAGAGCAAAACCTTTGCGAAGTATTTTACAAGTTATTACAGCCTCTATGAAAGTGAAACTAAGCCCACAGTTATTAATATGTAATAGAACTAATTATTTATGCCCCTATTCATTTTTTATACAAATCTTATTGTTTACTGTATCAGTATGATCAAACGCATGTGAATGTACTAATATGAAAGGAAATAGAGAGAGAGAGCATAAAAAAGAGAGTAGAAAATAAAAAGAGAGTAAGAAAAAAGATAAAAAAATGAAAAAGGAAGCTATAAAAAGTATCTACAGTGGAATATTACTTGCTGTTTATATTAATAAAGATGGATATGAAACATATTATTTACTACTAATTAGTTCTAATTATTATTAATTAAAGCATGACAGATTATTTGTAAACAAGTATAAGCAATAAAATCAAGGAAGTATAATTAGCAATCGCATTTAAACAGCATATATACTTTTTTACAAGGAATAAATAAGTTATTATTCCATTTATCATATTTTCATTACACTTCTCTCCCTGCCCTCCCCCACCCCTTACTCAATGCATAATCTAAAAAGAATGTCATTATTTAAAATAAAAGAAAAGAAGAAAAAAAAATGTATCAAGTTACTAACCTTGGTTCTCTTTGTCAGAAAGAGAAACATATTGAATGATAGCTTGTTATTAGTTCCTCAGATATTTTGACTGATTATGAAACAAAAACAGTTCTTTGTACACAGAAAATGACTTTGATTAAATCTTTTTCAGAATATTTGTGGCTTTCTGAAAATGCAGTAACTGTATTTAAAAAGATTAATAGTGAAAAAAAAAGAGAGAAAAAAGAAAAACATAGAACAAGTCATTTGTTTTTAGTCTCTTTGCTTCTCTGAAGTCTTCCATGAAGCTTCTGTTGCCAACCTCTTTAATGAAGGACTAGCCCATTCCATTTCCTCTATTTTATCCAAAATCTTATTTTTTTTTGATAAACAGCAATGCAGAGTCTAAGTCTTCAAAAATTTTAGGGCCATCAGGAAGGAAGATTTTTAGCTTGGCAGGAAACAGAAGGTAGGTTTTAAACTGTGCTTTCTTAAGCTCCCTTATTAATGGCAGAAAAACTTTTCTTTTAGTTATTACCAAGGAAGAATAGTCATTGTCAAAACGCACAGTTGCCTCATTAATTTTAACAGGTGCTTTAGCCCAAGCAGATTTAAGTACCATCTCTTTATCAAAAGATGATAGAAATCTAACTATAACTGATCTAGGATACTTTTTGTTAGAATTAGTATTAGCTATAGATCTATGGGATCTTTCGATACCAAAAGAAAATGCTTCTGGCAAGTCTAAAGTTTTAGGGAGCCATGTATTTAAAAAAAGAAGTAATATTGTTACCTTCAATATTTTCTGGCAGTCCAAAAATCCTAATGTTATTGCACCTAGATCTATTTTCCAGGTCATCAAGCTTTGTTTGTAGATGTGTATTTTGTTTCAGCAAAAACTCAATGTTGATTTCCTCTTCTTGGATTCTATTTTCCATGTCATTTACAGTCTCTTCTATGCCTGTAATCTGAGTCTTCTGTTGTTGCAAGTCTATATGTAACAAGTCTATTTGTTTTGTAGTTTTTTCTATGAAGGTATCTATTTTAGTATCCAGTTTATCCATCTTGGCAGTAAGTTGCTGGACTGTAGATATCAGAGACTGAAGTTCTTTCTTGATGCTGGAATCTTGAGAATTTGTCTTACTGGAACTCATTTCAAACAGAAAAGCTGACAGAGAAATTTCCAAGGTGATTTCTGACAGGAATATTATTAAAATTTTCTTTCTTTTTTAGATATTATTGAAGGAATAGATATACCAAACATATTTAGAAAGAAAATTACTTCATAAATTAATTTTTAAAGTAATTATTTCCTGTCAGTGCAGTGAAATTGGTGGAGCTGAAGAAATCTGCTGCTATCCTGTGTTCATCCTTGGCCACGCCCCCAGATGGTTTAAGATTCCTGACAAGTGAAGAAAGTGCAAACAGAAAAAATGATGGGTAGAAATATAATATGGAACTTAGGAAATTAAAGTTGCTCTGGAGTGGCTGTGCTGTGTAAAAACAACAATGAAAATACTAGATGTAACGTTAGGGATGATGGGAAGGTCAGCTGTTGTGGATGTGAGGTGGAGAGAACATGTTTGTAGAATTGTAGTATTATATACATACATAACTAGCAAGGAAAGAGATAATCTGCTCCATCAAATATTAGCCTATGTGGTGGTTAACATCAAAATTATAATTACAGGGGACTTTAATTGTGATTTAAGGGGAAGACATAAAATGAAAGGTAAAGATATAAAAAATACATGTAGTGATAATATCTGGTAAATTAGCTAGGTGGAACAAAAGTCAGCGGAATTATATAAGGGGGCACTTGGATCTAAAATTTATTATTTTATATTATCAGAAGGCTTGGAGGTAGCAGATGGTGATGTAGTTGTGGAAGATTTTTCAGACCATTTAGCAATTTGGATGTGGAGTGATGGAAGAAAGGGAGGGTATTGAAATATGAAATCAAATAAAAATAATAAATTACCAAATTTGGGGATAAAATTGGAGAGTAGGAAGTATTGCAGTTATGGAGAGATTATATAACCACGAAGGACTGCTATAAAAACTGGTCTGAGTCATGGATTGAACTTAAAAAAGAAGTATAAAAAGTATTTTTCAGTGGCAGGATGATGTTAGGAAGATAAGTGAAGTATGGGAACATTTATAGAAAGGTAATACAGAATTTAATAACTAATACAAGAGAGAATTATGATGTGGAAAAACAAATATATAAAAGAAATCAAGAAAAAATGAAGGCATTACTGTTTAGGCAAACATTAATTTAAAGGTAGAAGATATCTACATCATCCTCATCTTCTTTCAGCTGTTCCCATTAGGGGTCGCCACAGCAGATCACCTGTTTCCATTTCTTCCTGTCCTCTGCATCTTGCTCTGTCACAACAACCATCTGCATGCCCTCTCTCACTACATTCATAAACCTTATCTTAGGCTTTCCTCTTTTCCTGTTACCTGGTAGCTTCATCCTTAGCATCTTTTTCCCAATATACTCCGCATCCCTTCTCAGCACATGTCCAAACCAACATAATCTTGCCTCTCTGGCTTTGTCTCCAAACCTTCCAACCTGGGCTGACCCTCTAATATACTTATTCCTAATCCTGTCCACCCTTGTCACACCCAGTGTAAATCTTAACATCTTTAACTCTGCCACATCCAGCTGAAACTCCTGCCTTTTTGTCGATGCCACTGTCTCCAACCCATATAACATAGCTGGTCTCACTACCCTCTTGTAGACCTTCCCTTTCACTTTTACAGGGACTCGTCTGTCACAAATCACTCCTGACACTCTTCTCCACCCACTCCATCCTGTCTGTACTCTCTTCTTCACCTCTCTTCCACACTCACTGTTACTCTGAACTATTGACCCCAAGTATTTAAACTCATCCACCTTTGCCACCTCTACTCCTTGCATCCTCACCATTCCTCTATCCTCCCTCTCATTCACACACATATATTCTGTCTTAGTCCTGCTGACCTTCATTGCTCTTCTCTCTAGAGCATATCTCCATCTCTCCAGGGTCTCCTCCATCTGTTCCCTACTCTCACTACAGATCACAATGTCATCTGCAAACATCATAGTCCATGGGGACTCTTGTCTGATCTCGTCTGTCAACCTGTCCATCACCATTGCAAATAAGAAAGGGCTCAGAGCTGATCCTTGATGTAACCCCACCTCCACCTTAAACGCATCCATCACTCCCACTGCAGACCTCACCACTGTCACACTACCCTCATACATATCCTGTACCACTCTTACATACTTCTCTGACACTCCTGAATTCCTCATACAATACCACAACTCCTCTCTAGGCACCCTGTCATATGCTTTCTCCAAGTCTACAAAAACACAATGCAACTCCTTCTGACATTCTCTGTACTTCTCCATCAACACTCTCAGAGCAAACATCGCATCTGTAGTGCTCTTTCCTGGCATGAAACCATACTGCTGTTCACTAATCATCACAACCCTTCTTAACCTAGCTTCCACTACTCTTTCCCATGACTTCATACTGTGACTGATCAATTTAATCCATATGTAGTTACTACAGCTCTGCACATCACCCTTATTCTTAAAAATTGGTACCAAAACACTTTTTCTCCATTCCTCAGGCATCCTCTCACTTTCCAAGATTTCATTAAACAATCTGGTTAAAAACTCCACTGCCATTTCACCTAAACACCTCCATGCTTCCACAGGTATGTCATCTGGGCCAACAGCCTTTCCATTCTTCATTCTCTTCATAGCTATCCTTACTTCTTCCTTACTAATCCATTGTACTTCATGATTCACTATCCCTACATCATCCAACCTTCTCTAACTCTCATTCTCTTCATTCATCAACCCCTCAAAATACTCTTTCCATCTCCTCAACACACTCTCCTTGCTTGTGAGTATGTTTCCCTCATTATCCTTTATCACCTTTACTTGCAGCACATCTTTCTTTGCTCTGTCCCTCTGTCTAGCCAATCGGTAAAGGTCCTTTTCTCCCTCCTTAGTGTCCAACGTTTCATACAACTCTTCATATGCTTTATCCTTAGCCTTCGCCACCTCTCTCTTTGCCATGCACCTCATCTCCTTATACTCCTGTCTACTTTCTTCATCTCTCTGACAATCACACTTCTTCTTTGCCAACCTCTTTGCCTGTATACTCTTCTGTACTTCCTCATTCCACCACCATGTCTCCTTGTCGTCCTTCCTCTGTCCCGATGTGATACCAAGCACCTTTCTAGCAGTCTCCCTTACTAGCTCTGCTGTAGTTACCCAGCTATTTGGTAACTCTTCACTGCCACCCAGTGCCTGTCTTAACTGATCCCTGAACTCCACCTCACAATTACCCTTTTTCAATTTCCACCATTTGATCCTTGGTGCTGCCCTCACACTCCTCCTGCTCTTCTTGATCACCAACATCATCCTACAAACAACCATCCTATGCTGCCTAACTACACTTTCTCCAGTCACCACGTTACAGTCTCCAATCTCCTTCAAACTGGCCCTCCTACATAAGATATAATCCACCTGTGTGCATCTTCCTCCACTCTTGTATGATTGTGTAAAATAGTAAAGGAGGATATTAGCATAATGAGAGAAATGAAAAATTAAAAGAAGAGGTAAAAAGGACACAAGAGAAAATAATGAGTATTGTGGTACAGCATGTGAAAATGTGTATAAGACTATAATGATGGAAAATAAGAAAGAATGGAAAGTAATAGAATTTCTAGAATGAGTTAAGGATGAATTAAAAAAATACTATTAGTAAGTTGAATGAAATACTTAGGAAATTAATTGTTGATTCAATATCAGGCAAAAATGGTATAGTGTATGAAATGTAAAAAGGTAATGGACTGGCAAAGAAAGTATTTTGTAAATTGACTGATTGAATAGTTGAAGGAACAGTTTGTTAATGAAGAGCTACGTAGTGATATATTAAAATTTATATGGAAAAAAGATAATAAGAATAAAATAAAATATTGGAGATCCATCAAACTAAATAACACAGATTATAAATCTGTACATGAACAATGCAGAGGAGAATGGAAGGAAGCATGAGGGTTATTATGGAAGAAAGTAATTATGGTATAAAAGGGAAGGGATGTCAAGAATTGTCATACTTTGTGAGAAAAATTGTGGGTGATGTTTTAAGTAAAAGGAAGGATGTGAAACTTATGGCAGGGGATATTAGCAAGGCATTTGACATAGTGGGATATGATGCTTTGTGGGATGTTATGGAGAAGTACGAAATAGGTAATAGCATTAAGAGAGTATGTATGCCAGCATATCAGAATAATAGAATGAAAGTGCTAGTGAAATGGTGGCTGAGTAACGAAATATGATTGAAGTGTGGTATAAGACAAGGATGTCCCAAGACTGGAATATTGGTTATATTGGTAATGAATGTGATAGTGAGTGGAATAATTTATAAAATGAAAGATGCTAGATATGTGATGCAAAAAGACATAGTAATTCCAATAGGTATGGCATACATAGACAATATAGTTGTAGTTGCTCAGAACAAAATATGCATGACAAGTGCTGGTTTGTCTGAATGGATGTTTAAAGGAAATAGGAATGCCCTTGAATGAAGATATAAGTAAGGGTTTGGGAGATGCAATGGAAATTGGGGGAAGGTGGTCTATATTTCTCAGTGAAATGAAGTGTTTTTCCTAGGAATAAATTCTGGGAAAAATTATGTAGTTATGATTATATGGGAGAGTTTGATGTCTTCCATGGCAGACATAGATTAGTGTTCAGGTAAAAAGGTTTATCTGGTGAATTTGGTATTAATATGAAAATAGCCTATATGTCAAATGTTTATATAATCCTAGTAAAATTGAAAAGGAAATTGTGGAATTGGTGTTTTCTTTCATTAAACCCAGAGAAAAGAAAAGAGGTGTGTTGTATATGAGTGAGGATGAAAGGGGATTTGGGTTACTAAACCCATTTATTTGTTCGGCTTCTTTAAACTTATACAGAGTATTAAATTTGGCAAAGGAAGAGAATGAGAATGTTATAATAAATATAAGTAAAAAAGTTCTGAGAGATGATGAGAATAAGTAAAACAGAAAAAGAATATGTAAACAATGAAATTAAAAATGATCAAGAAAAAAATACTAACAAAGAGAATATAAATTGATGATATAGAGAAAGATACAAGCCTATGTGGTCATTGCATGCTTTGTAGAGTGAGTCAATGCATACTTTCTGTGTAGTATATGTCTTATGGCTACTAACCTGGCTGGTGTCCATGTGATGTGAGGAGCCCCAGAGCCTGTGCTCACATCTCCTGCTATGATGCCCATGTTCTCACAGTCTTTATACAGGGATGATAACAATGCCTTTTCATTAATAATGCTTGCAGTAGTGGGTAGCACAATTCCAATTGCAGGTATGTGCACTGGTGTGGCATGCCTTCTCTGCAACCCACGTATCATGTAATTAATATGCTTCTGGCGATTCTGTATAATTCTTCTCACCCAGAGAACTCCTGTCATGGACTTTTGTGTCCTCAGTGAGGTACTCCAGTGATTACCAAAGTAATTAGTTGTAGAGATTAGCCTGTGCATGTATACAACATGGGTTACACACAGAGATCCACCTTAATGTGTTTGTGACTGGGGGCGTCATAGATAGCAAGACTGGGTATTTATGGAGGTGCATAGGCAACACAGGGTGCTAGGTTATGCCAACAAAGGCTGCATATATGTACATCCACAATAGGTGTACCAGTGGCAGAAAACTACACTTGTAGGGTATACTTGAGGGAGAGGTACAGGTACTCTGGTAATGAGGATTTTTCTCCCACACAGGTAGTTATATATACAGCTACATATATTACAGAATATATACTGCAGTTTAAAATTGCAGGCCAATGTAGTGCACGTCAGTAGTGGTACATCAATTACAGTTGTGGTACAATAGCTTATGATCAAGTCAATGCCCACATGCATATGACATTGGTGGATTATACTGTAGGCCAGACAGGAAAGGGCATTGTTGTCCCATTATTATAGGCTGACATAGCCAATAGAGATGTTATTATTTAAACAGATACACAAACTTATCACTCAGAAGAATGCCTGAAGGCTGCAGCCAATCAAAATACAGACAAGTAGTGCTACAGACATGTTCCCATTGGCAATTTCTAGGCACATGCTCACATGTATATGGCACTGTCAAAATATATCTTAGCACAATAATGATGAATAGTGTGCTCCTCCTCTGGGCTGTGTCCTGTAGAACTGCTGCTACTGTATTACCTTATAGTGTTTTAGTCTGCTGAAATGCTACCATGTTTGCTGCTGTTTTCTTGCTGTTTGTTTGGACTGCAAACATGGAAACTCAGATGTAAAAGCTTTTGATAAATACTAGTCTGCAATACATATATGCTACTGAGGCTAGATACCACTAATGTCTATAAATCTCTATATTCCATAGAGGTGCTTTAATGACATAAGGTTTATATGCAGTCAACTGGGCACTCCCTTCATGGTATGTGTACCACACTGTGCAGGCAATCTTTGCTTGTATGTATATGTATGTGTGTGTGTGTGTGTGTGTGTGTGTGTGTGTGTGTGTGTGTCTATATATAAGGCAGAGATTCGGATATCTACTCTCAAACTCAACCAAAACAAGACATTACCCACCAAAGGTGTTTATTTGCCACCTGGTAATAATCTGTATATTGCAGGAAACTTCTTCTGCTGGGTCACATCTAACATCTCCCAAGAAAAATACATTCTGGGTGGTTTAAAATGGACACTATCTCTCTCAGTCTCCCTCATTCACCCTAACCAGTTAATAAATCTCTTTGGTCTCACACAGCTAATCACCTCTTCCACCCATTATAATAAAAAAAATACTAAGCAAACATTAATTGATTGTATTTTTGCTTCTATACCTCATAAAAGTTTTACCTCAGTTATCATAAGTGATCATTTCCCTACCTACATGATAATAAAGCAGACTACTATTTAAAAGAAGCCACGTTTCCTTATACCTTACAGTGTTTCAGTCTGCTGAAATGCTACCAGTGCTGCTGCTGCTTTCTTGCTGTATGTTTGGACTGCTAACATGGCAGCTCAGATGTAAAAGTTGTTGATAAATACTAGTCTGCAAAACAAATATACTAATGAGGCTAGATACCACTAATGTCTATAAATCTCTATATTCCATTAGAGGTACTTTAATGACATAAGGTTTATATGCAGTCAATTTGGCACTCCCTTAATGGTATGTGTACCACTTTGTGCAGGCAATCTTTACTTGTATGTATATGTATGTATGTATGTATATATATATATATGTGTATATATATATATATATATATATATATATATATATATATATATATATATAAATAGATGGAGCGGTGGTGCATCAGTAGTATTGTTGCCTCACAGCAAGAGGTTTTCCGGTTTAATTCTTGGGTACAGTGTCTTCTGTGCAGAGTCTGCATGTCCTCCCTGTGTTTGCGTGGGTTTCCTCTGGGTGCTCTAGTTTCCTCCGATATTGCAAAGACATGCATCTGGAGTGTTTCTCCCTGGGTCGCTGCTGAAAATTGGCTTTGTTCCAATTCGGACTTTCCCAGTAAACAAATGTTTTTTATATAAATATATATATATATATATATATATATATATATATATATATATATATATATATATATAGACACACTCTCACACACACACACACACACACACACACACACACACACACACACACACACACACACACACACACACACGTGCACAAATATTCTCTGTAGCTTGCCCTTTCATTGCTAAATCCTCTATAATTTGGTAAGGCAGAGATTCTCATATCTAGCCTCAAACTCAACCAAAACAAGACATTACCCACCAAAGGTGCTTATTTGCCACCTGGTAATACTCTGTATATTGCAGAAAACTTTTTCTGCTGGGACACATCTAACATTTCCCAAGAAAAATACATTCTGGATGGTTTAAAATTGACTCTATCTCTCTCAGTCTCCCTCATTCACCCTAACCAGTTAATAAATCTCTTCGGTCTCATGCAGCTAATCACCTCTTCCACCCATTATAATAAAAAAAAATACTAAGCGAACATTAATTGATTGTATTTTTTCTTCTATACCTCATAAAAGTTTTACCTCAGTTATCATAAGTGATCATTTCCCTACCTATATGATAATAAAGCAAACTACTATTTAAAAGAAGCCATATTTCCTTATACCTTACAGTGTTTCAGTCTGCTGAAATGCTACCAGTGCTGCTGCTGCTTTCTTGCTGTATGTTTGGACTGCTAACATGGCAGCTCAGATGTAAAAGTTGTTGATAAATACTAGTCTGCAATACATACATACTAATGAGGCTAGATACCACTAATGTCTATGAATCTCTATATTCCATTAGAGGTGCTTTAATGACATAAGGTTTATATGCAGTCAATTTGGCACTCCCTTCATGGTATGTGTACCACTTTGTGCAGGCAATCTTTACTTGTATGTATATGTATGTATGTATGTATATATATATATGTATATATATATATATATATATATATATATATATATATATATATATATATATATATAAATAGATGGAGCGGTGGTGCATCAGTAGTATTGTTGCCTCACAGCAAGAGGTTTTCCGGTTTAATTCTTGGGTACAGTGTCTTTGTGCAGAGTCTGCATGTCCTCCCTGTGTTTGCATGGGTTTCCTCTGGGTGCTCTAGTTTCCTCCGATATTGCAAAGACATGCATCTGGAGTGTTTCTCCCTGGGTCGCTGCTGAAAATTGGCTTTGTTCCAATTCGGACTTTCCCAGTAAACAAATGTTTTTTATATAAATATATATATATATATATATATATATATATATATATATATATATGTATAGACACACTCTCACACACACACACACACACACACACACACACACACACACACACACACACACACACACGTGCACAAATATTCTCTGTAGCTTGCCCTTTCATTGCTAAATCCTCTATAATTTGGTAAGGCAGAGATTCTCATATCTAGCCTCAAACTCAACCAAAACAAGATATTACCCACCAAAGGTGCTTATTTGCCACCTGGTAATACTCTGTATATTGCAGAAAACTTTTTCTGCTGGGACACATCTAACATTTCCCAAGAAAAATACATTCTGGATGGTTTAAAATTGACTCTATCTCTCTCAGTCTCCCTCATTCACCCTAACCAGTTAATAAATCTCTTCGGTCTCATGCAGCTAATCACCTCTTCCACCCATTATAATAAAAAAAATACTAAGCGAACATTAATTGATTGTATTTTTTCTTCTATACCTCATAAAAGTTTTACCTCAGTTATCATAAGTGATCATTTCCCTACCTATATGATAATAAAGCAAACTACTATTTAAAAGAAGCCATATTTCCTTATACCTTACAGTGTTTCAGTCTGCTGAAATGCTACCAGTGCTGCTGCTGCTTTCTTGCTGTATGTTTGGACTGCTAACATGGCAGCTCAGATGTAAAAGTTGTTGATAAATACTAGTCTGCAATACATACATACTAATGAGGCTAGATACCACTAATGTCTATGAATCTCTATATTCCATTAGAGGTGCTTTAATGACATAAGGTTTATATGCAGTCAACTGGGCACTCCCTTCATGTGTACCAGTTTGTGCAGGCAATCTGGGTCTATATTATAAAATTGATGGTTGAAAACATCAAACAACATATGGTCGACGTCTTCAAACTTCGACCTTATAAAAAGACAAAAACAAAAAAAGAAAAAAGTACCCTAATGGGTTTAAGCAATTGGGCAAGCCTCCCTTCACCCCCACATCCTCCGCTACTTAAATATACCAACTCCAAGACTGCATTACATCGCAGTAAACAAAAATCTCCCTTTACGGAGATTTCCATTTATACGCTCAAGATTCTGAGTGTTCGATATTCTCGTGTCGACAATGTCAGATTCAACATTGATATATATATATATATATATATATATAGATATATATATGGATGGTGCAGTGGTGCAGCAGTAGCATTGTTGCCTCACAGCAAGAGGTTTTCCGGTTTGATTCTTGGCTACTGTGTCTTCTGTGCAGAGTTTGCATGTCCTACCTGTGTTTGTGTGGGTTTCCTCTGGATGCTCTAGTTTCCTCCCACATTGCAAAGACATGCATCTGGAGTGTTTCTCCCCGGGCCTCTGCTGAAAATTGGTTTTGTTCCAATTCGGACTTTCCCAATTAAGAAATGTTAAATAAATACACACACACACACACACACACACACACACACACACACACACACACACACACACACACACACACACACACACACACACACATATTCTCTATAGCTTGCCCCTTCATTGCTAAATCCTGTATAATTTGGTAAGGCAGAGATTCTCATATCTAGCCTCAAACTCAACCAAAACAAGACATTACCCATCAAAGGTGCTTATTTGCCACCTGGTAATAATCTGTATATTGCAGAAAACTTCTTCTGCTGGGTCACATCTAACATCTACTAAGAAAAATACATTCTGAGTGTTTTTAAAATTGACTCTATTTCTCTCAATCTCCCTCATCCACCCTAACCAATTAAATATAATAAAAAAACAACATGAAGAGAACATTAATTGATTGTACTTTTACATCTGTACCTCATAACATTTTCACCTCAGGTATCCTAAGTGATCATTTCCCTGCCTACATGATAAGAAATCAAACTACTATTTAGAAGCAGCCACATTTCAGTATAGCATATAACCTCACACATTTAAACAAAGATTCCTTAGATTGAAACAAAACAGCAGTTGGAGAATTAAGCATCCCTTAGAAAAAACAAGTATATACAATGAATAACTAAAGGGGTTGCAAACACGGCCATGAAGGAGTAAAATAAAACTTTAATAAAGCAAAATAAAGTAAATGTTAGTGCTTTTGTGTCTCTTCAAAACGCTTCATCAGGCATATTACACAACTCTCTCACATTCATTTAAATATTTCGCAGAAGCTACATCATTATTCAATTAGCCAATCATAGAATCAAATGATGTAATGACTCTATATACAAAGCTTCACTGAAGATGAAATGAAAATAGACAAAATGACAATAGACAGCATCATATGCAAATACATTGTTATTCAAGATCAGATCTAGCAACTCGTAAATGTATGTATTCTCCCTTCTTGTATCCTCTTGCCATCAGCTCATTCTCTTATTCTCTCAGGGCCATGTCACATCTGGTATTTATACTCGTAAGTCTGGAAACTCTTAATGCCTGCCCTTTAATCAAATTACTGTATATAGCCTACAGACGTGGTTTGATGTTTTATCTATGCTGCCTCCATTGGCTCTGTGGTACCTCACTATATTTTTCTTAACACACCGTCTATATTCTCATAGTGATGTTCATAAATGGTATTTAATTATTGTTCTATAGTGAATGTGTATATGTACATATTTACCTACATTTTATATTTTGTCCATATAAGTTTTTTATGTTTTGCAATACAGTAGATATGCTGTCCATTGTCATTTTGTCTATTTTCATTTTATCCTCAGTGAAGCTTTGTACACACATTCTTTATATCATTTAATTCTGTGATTAACTAATTGAATAATGATGTACCTTCTGAGAAGTAGTTAAATGAATGTGAGAGAGTTGTCTAATATGTCTGATAAAGCGTCTTACAGAGACACGAAAGTGCTAACATCCACTTTATTTTGCTTTATTAAAGTTTTATTTTACTCCCGTGTGGCCGTGCTTGTGACCCCTTTGTTTATTCATAAGATTCCTTCATCTCTTATCTAAAACTATATAACTGGAATGCTCTAAAATACATTCTGATAGATGACACTGCAGCTTTTTTTAGTTCTACTTTCTTGAACTTCCTAAATGAACTAAAAGAAAGTTAGGGCCAAATTTGACCCCTGATTGTCTCAAAATGCAAAATACTTTATGAGACTTAGAGAGAGAGAGATAAAGCCTGGAATGTATATTATCCAAGAAAACATTAACAGATCTCCAAAAATTCAGAGAATTCAGAAACCAGCTAAAACTCAAATTAAGTTAGATTAAAAAAAAAAACATACTACACTGACCTGCAACATAAAAACTACAAAAGTCCCAAAACATTCTCTTCCTCTATAAATCAGCTGCTCAATCCCAACCACAACACTCAACCATTTTCTACACTTACAACAACTCTACCAACTGTGCTAATGGTTTCAACTTTCTTTCCATCCAGTCAGTGTCATCACTACTTCAAAATTCCCCTAATACCAAAAACCAGACAATAGCACCACAAAAAAATATTACTTAAATTGAAACTCGCGACCTTAGCCCCCAACAAATTACTTGGCATTTAACTAATTTAGGAACCAAGTAATTCAGAGTGTGTGACTCTGCAGCTTATAAAATAACCAAAACCAAAAAAAAAACCTTCTCATGACTTATCTAAACCAGGAGATAAATTAAAAGAAAGTGAAGGACTTAAAAATCCATGCAATGCAGTTTAGTAAATACACGAACAATTCACTTGCACTTATCCCTTTGTATTTTAGGACTTCATCAGAACCATCAAAACAAATCCTCAAATAGATGACAAGATGTCCAAGATGGTGGGAGAGGCCGCTAATTTTATTTTTAAAACAAGTTCAAATCTTATTAAATATTTCTAGAAAATTACAACTCAGCATGTCATAACTATAACGATGTAGGAACATGAATTTGTGGTTCCTGTAATCAATGTAATTTCATTTAGGAAAAAACTCTTATTAATCCTTAATATTACACTACCATAAGGGTACCCTTAGCTAAAAAGAGTTGTTTGACTAAAGGGATTATTTATATAGCAGTGTGCTCAAGCTGCCCATGTTTTTATATTGGCAAAACAGAGAGATTTCTCTGCAAAAGAATTTACAAGCACGATTACTACATCCTAAAAAAAAACAATACTAACAATTTCCTTTACAAACACTCTCAAAATTGTTCTAATTTTAAAAGTTTATTTTTGATATTTTAGAATTGATTTCAAAAAATGACTAGGAAGGAGGCAGTGGGAAAATTTGATAGAATACAAAGAACTTAACTGGCAAATTAAATTTAATGCACCCATCTTTCTGGATTCAGTCAACACATTTCTATAAAACCAGTGTTAAAGCTGAGAGTTGCCAAATTATAATAATATTTCAGAAGCTTTTACAGCAGTTTTTTAATTAAATTTTGACCTTCTACCTAGGTAGTTACTTTAATAATATTTCATATTTATTGTTCATGAGCTTATAGGTTGATAAATTGAGCATTTTTAATTCTGGCTTTTTATTGTGTTATTCTGTTAGTACTAAAGACTTTCTATTGTGGTAACAACTTCTGTAACTATTTTTTATTGGTTTAGCATCATTGTTTATTAAAATCACATAATAACCGACTGTTAGCATCATAAAGAGTTTTAAACATTTGCTTTGATGATTCTGATGAAGTCATAATAATGAAGGCATGAAAGCACTTAACCATTTAAACAGCTTGTTTGTGTATTTAATAAACTTAATTGCATGGATTTTTGAGTCCTTCACTTTCTTTTAGTTTATCTCCTGGTTTGGACATTACATAAGTGAATTTCTGCTTGGTGGATACCATAAGATGGCTATAGAAGCAATAGAATGCCCATCTCAGTTCTAATAAATTTGTCCATCAGTGAAGCATATGTACTTATCCTAAAGAAAAAAAAAGGTGACATTCCACGCCTCAACAAAGGAGGGTATTGAACTGAACTCTCCAGCTACAGGCCCATTGCCATCCTCTCCCTTCTATCAAAAATACTCAAAACATATATCCAGTCACAACTCTCACAATACCTCACACAAAATGACATCCTATCTTCATCTCAGCATGGCTTCCATCCCCACCACAGTACCTCTACCTGTAAACACAAATAGGAATGATGGAAACCTAGTGTATGCCCTCTTCTCTTATTTATTCCAGGCCTTTGACACAGTTTCTTCACTCTATTCTTCTACACAGACTTCATAACCTAGGTCTTGTCACTACTGCTATATCATGGTTTCAAAGCTACTTCCAAAATAGAGCTTAACCTGTCTAATGCCAAAAAGACATCTCATCCTTCCTCCCCATCCCAGTTGGTGTACCACAAGGATCAGTTCTGGGACACATTCTCTTTAACATATTCATCAATGACCTACATAAAATCTGTAAAATTGCATCCCTAGAAAAGCATGCAGATATCACCACAGTTATCTGAATCAAAAAAAAAAAAAATCAACAAACTACAAGAACTTACCCAGGACTCCTTCTCCTCTATAGAAGCCTGGCTGACATCTGCACAGCTATTCATTAACCCAAGTAAATCCAAACTAATCCTATTTACTCCCAAACAGATTAAAATCAACAAAAGCCTCCTTCTCAGTTACCTCATCCAACAAAACAAAAATTTAACTTGTGATACATACTAAACTGCTAGGCATCTGTGCAGATGAGAATCCAAAGTTTGACCCACACATCCAAAATATAGTGAAAAAATTGCACCAAAAACTAAAAAAAAAACCCTTCCTGTCAGACACTGACTTTTATCCTTAATAATATCCAAGTGACCTTGATAAACAAACTTAAGAAATGTTACTACAAAGTAGCATGATTTCCTACCAACCTTCCATATAAAACCCACCACTGTGCCACCCTAACTTTCACAAAACCATAACATTGTGTATAAGCCTAACTGTCCATCCACTTCCAACCTCATACAAATATATAACCCTTCCAGGTGACTACATTCATCACACAAATGTCTATTACATATATCCAAACACAACAATTTTGCTGGCAAATCACTGATCTCCCACCATCTTGCTAAATCCTGGAACTCCATCCCACTAGCAGTACAACAAGAACACTCCCTAAAATCATTTTAAATTCAGTTAACATCCTACCACCTCAGTTGCCAGATGTGTTTATGTGATGTTCCTGGATACTCTCCAAACCCTTACCATCACCACTCTTTTATGTAACTGGCCATAATACAGCTGCTTCTTCACAATCTCTACTGTCTGACTGTCATCTACCCCTCTCCACTAGTATCACTATCTCCCTTTAACCTGGACCTCCTTAATACTCTTTCATAATTTGTAACCATCTTCATCCTATAATTACATCACTGTCTCCTACTCGGTATCTATTTTCTGCTGATTCTATTTAACTTGACTCTTGTAAGCTTGATATTAGCTAATATTTTATTGTATTCTTCATTTAACTGTCATGTTTGCATTAACTGTCATATCGTTAAAATTCTGTGTATGCTCATTTTTTTTCTGTGTGTGTGTGTGTACATCTATTATATTTTGATTAACTGTCATATCATTACTAGTCTATTTATGTATGTACATATGTACATATATTATGTAAATTTTATGAAACTGTCTTCTATTCATTCTGTAAAAAGGAGCATTTCTCCCCAGGTCTCTGCTGAAAATTTGACTTGTGGCCATTCGGACTTTCCTGGTAAATAAAAGCAATAAATAATAAATAAATAAATGCCCCTGCTTCTACTGCATTGCAGATACATATGATAGGTTAGATGCTGAGCATACATTTGGTACTGTATTTCCTGTTTCTGCTGCACTGGACTGCAAATCAACAATACTATTGCATTTCAGGCTGCAGACACCATCTTAGGCTTTTTGCTTGCATGTGGAGCTGTAACTTAGGCTTGTTGTCTGTGTCTTCCGAATACCTGTATGTGGTAGCTTGTATGTCTCTTTTGTCTTTCAACACTAGCAGGACAGAAAGAAAGTGCTGTGCAGAAGGATTAATGCAATCCTACATCATCATCTGCACTACACTTGATCTTAGCCAGAAAGCAGAGTAGTGACTATATATTGTGTAGCACTTGCAACTTATCATCAAAAAATAACACCATTCTCTTTCTGCCTCCTTTTTGTAAGCCAAAGGTGAGGGTGTTTTAATCCTATTGTCATGGACTGATGTATTCCATAGAGACAGCTTTATTTACTCATGCATATAAATTGCACACCTTACAATAACAGATGCAGATTGTAGGCCACAGGCATGTCAGCCATTACCTGCCATTTTTGGGCCAATGTTGCAGCTGATGTAGGTGGATAGGGGGCATTTACACCCCCCACACTAGAAGGTAGCCTTCCCTGGGTCAGCCAAAGCTGAAACAATGGATGGAGGATGCAGCTGACCAAATGTAGACACACTGGGTTGTGATACATCAACCCATACTGTAGTGGATTTTAGATATGCTGCACCATATCACCTCTGCCATCAGGATACATGGAAACAGGTATGGTCCATGTTACCTGCTATCTGGACTCTGGACCTCATTCTACTTGATCCCAGTAACATCCTTTTTGAACAGTTGGAAGTTGGCACACTGCCCATTCCATTTGTCTACTCCTCTTTTTCTGTTTGTATGTATTCCATATATAATCTACAATCTACCCCATTTGTTTATCTTGTTTCATGTGTGCTTGTTTGCTCCTGCTGCCTTCCCTTTCTCTCCTTACCTCCTTCATATACATAAATAGATCTGTCTATCTACATATATTATATAAAACATTACATATGAAGAACCTATTAAACATATATTATATAAAAATACAGGTAGAGTATGAGGGAACATTATGTGCAGGAGCAAGATCATAAGACTGCGGATGCAATCTTAATCTGCATAACACAGGAATTGAAGAAATGCTTAAGAGTCTTTGATTAGCAGAATTTGGCATGCAGGGCAGCCAGTTCATTTGGTAATCCACCACTAACTATAAATGTTTGCATCTAGTTTTTGTTTCCTGATCAAATGAAACGAATGGCTACTCGTCAAATACTTAACACCAAATGCCTGTTTACTCATATAGGCATATTAATGAAAATTAGGTCATCAAACTGTCATAGTCAGCCCAGACATACAAAATACCACCAGGTATGTATTGGAGGGCACAAAAAACAGACTTACATATACTAAGTCCAAGATGCCATTTCTTAGAATATTCCCTATTGTCCAAGGTATGGCAGTCTTGGAGTTGGTATATATAAGTTTAGGGGGGGGTGTGGGGAGAAATTATCAGTAAAAGATGATTGTTGTATGGACTTAAAAAGAATAGTAAATATTATGAAAAAATGAATACCTTAACCATATTACTGTTTGAAAACCATGAATGTTCTATAATGTCTTGGGTTCTATCGGATAACCTATAATTGTCTGAAATAAAGCTTACATACATTACTTTTCATGTGGAACCTATAATGATCACTATATAATGTGACCCAGAATACTTTTTTAATGAAGATGAAATAAAAATGTAAAATCTAGAAAGCTGTATGAAACCAGCATTTATTTTCTGAAAATGAGCAGCAAATATGTGACATATGAGAAGCTATGCATGTATTGTTTTCTGTAGACATGCAATAGAACCATAAAAAGGAAACTTTTACAGAAATACACACACACACACGCATGCACACGCACACACACGTACACGCACACATACGCACACACATGCACGCATATACACACACACACACACACACACACACACACACACACACACACACACACACACACACACACACACACACACACACACAAACACACACACACAGACACACCATAAAACTATACCAGGTAAAGAAAACCACCAGCACTTTATCCAAGTACTCCCAACTCCAAGTAAACCCCAACAACTAAACATGGAACTACAAAACAAACACCAAATTCTCACAGGTACATACAGTTTGTCCAATAAACCATGACAACTATAATTACTAGTGACGGAAAAAATGTAACCAATGTTCATTGTGGCATAAAAATATTGAATACAGGAGCGTTGCCTGAACAATTTGTTTGTTTTATTTTACTCCAAATGGTGAACATAAATACTCAGTAAACAGTTATTTCCAGTTAACCACAAGTTCCAGACTTATTTATTTATTTTAGCTGTCCATCTACCTATCTACTTATTTATGTATCATTGACCAGGTTAGTCCCTCTAGGTCAGTGGCCTCTTTACTGGAGAGATCCCAGGTGGTATTGATACACACTAGGGGAAATTTGGACAGGGTACAGGGGAACATACCCTGTTTCACTTAAACAGATTCTCCACACAATTCCTTGGCACAATTTTTCTAAATGGCTGAACTCACTATACTGCTTAAAACCATATTTATAAAGAAGACAAATGAAGAGTGTTTTCCCTAGGAACAATTAAATAACCATCAAAGGACCAATCTTTCATGAAGGCTGGTTCTCTGAATTCACCCAACATTGCTTCCAGTCTCCATCACCAGACCCACACCCTCCCACGTTCTTTGCATTGTTCTACTTCTGGCATTGAAAATGTAAAAAAAAAAAAAAAATCCAGTGATAACCCATCACCTGTAGTTCTTAAAGACTGATGCAGAAGTTTTTCATTCAGTTTACTTCTGCCTCATTATCTTCCCTAAAATATAGAAAAGTGACATTACTGAACAGATTCCAAAACCAACTTACAGACTTGCTTAGACTA
>NC_056737.1:1634097004-1634149504 GCF_019279795.1 Protopterus annectens
TAGCTTTTAGTGCAGCTGATAAAAACAGTCAGTGACCATTTTACTTCACAAAGTATAAAATGCTTCTCTCCACAATGCATATCATTCTTCACATCAAACATTCCTAGTTAGCTAAATAAACCTCCCAGAGGTCCCAGTGGTTATACCTTTCCTTATCAGTTTTACAGTGTGGAGCCTTTTTGTGTGTGGCTGCTGTTGTCCAAAGCCCAAGGCAGAAGTGATCATTTGCCATATTCTAAGGCCAATGTTGTCAGGTGCAATATTGTGCTATTATTTGGGACACAAATATAGATCAATGTGATAATGGTAGAATCAGCAACCTGCTAACCCTTGACTGTGACATATTCATTTCTCTCAGCAGAGCAAATATGAAATATGAACCCTCAAATATTAATTAGTGGCAACAGTGTTGGTGTTGTAAACTGGATTTGTATAGCCTTCAAAGCAATTTTGAAACAAAGGTTTTTGTATTTTTGATGCTTCATGGCAATTAAACAGAATTATACATTGTACAACAGTTATTTTATTTCAAAGACAGACTAGTTAGGAAGCAAAAAAAGAGCTTTGAAGAGTATAATAAAATGTCAGTGTCATAACCGGTACAAAAAGTAAAATCAAAGGGATGCTTTCATGCTGGAATGAGCAAGGATCCATTGGTAACTACCTTGTGTTCAGTCAAAGTTTGTTCCAATGATCTGTAGGTGTGCAGCTTACTGAAAAGGTGCCACTAATTATGTCCAAAGGTGATCTCAGACTGCAACTAGAACTGCAGAAATGAGAGCAAGATTCAGAGGCAAAACACCTTGAAGCAACTGAAAAAATTAACCAGCTTGAAATGCAAAATGAGCAAGAACTGAAAGAAATGAAATATGCAAAAGGACAGAAGAGTATTAGCATGAGAAGAAGACGCTCATTCTTCTTCAGATGCATGTGAGGAACAGGTGTGCAAATCCAGTGCTGGGTGCCAAGGTCAGGACTACATTTTTTCCTTAGTATGAAGTGATGAATGACTTTGATATATTATTCCATAACTTGAATTTTTGTGCAATCAGCACTCAGTAAACCAGGGCAATGTGTGAAGCTTTTAAACCATCTGCTTATGGGAAGGCAGTGCATGCCAGTAAGTGATGTTGACAGTTTTGATTATAAAAAGCAGTACATGTGAATGTTGAAACTGTTAATGCTTTTAGGAGAAGGTTTATAGGACATAAGAGAAAAAGCAATAAACGGTGTCATAAGAGAAAAAATAATCAATAAACAGTGTCAGTCATTTGATTGTATCACTAACCACTTATGTCACTAGATGGGCTAGTGGATGTCAAAACCACTGCTGAAATGTTGAGACATTATGATAAGTAATGTTCCTGAGAATATGAGGATCTAATTGACAGACCAGGAATTATTATTAAAAATGTCTACAATTTTATATGTGCACACATAATAATATATATACACTTGGTACTCAGTATCTCTTATAATGTCTAGGGATTTTGTTTGCCTTCTATATATTTTTTTCTGTTGCATTGTATCAGTATATGTAGCACTATACTGGTTTCTCTGACTGCATTGATTATCCCAGGATTATTCCATTGTAGGTTTTCTATTCAACCTATTTTCCCATTGATTATTCTCCTACATGACATATAGCACTTGGGGCCTCTATATTGATTGTTAATGATTCAAGATAGACTCAGCACACCAATTGGGCTCAGTATACAAATGGCTCAGGTAGTGTAATACACTATACAGCTTTTTCCATCCTAGATTTATTAAAGGGACATAGGCTGGTGGATTTTTTGTAACAAGTTGGTTTTTACCTTTCGCCTTTTTGGCTATTATTGTCTCTTTATCTCATAATTGACTTTTATGGTTCACTTTTAGTGGCGTAGCAATTTGAATTGGGGCTATTATTGTCAGTTCCACTGAACCATCAGTTACAAAGACTTTTGGATTGAATTTCTTAAGTTCACACCTGATTCTCATATAGTGATGGATCTTCTTAGTCTGGTTTCTGGTCTGTCAGCAGATAGAGAGGACCTTGGAGCCTTTGGTTTGGGCTCTTGTGTACCCAATACCAATATTGGTGAGCCTTTTTGTCCTGAGTCTATTTGTGGAATAGCCTTTGAACAGCTACACAAACATCTAAGATCTTTGAGATTCAATGTTTGGCACTCCAAATTGTTCAAGGCTTGTATGGTCAAAGGTATCACACCAAGAGGACTCAGAGTGCGAATACAACCCCATGTGGGAGAAACTGATGAGGAGCTCAACAACCAATGGGCAGCTATACAACAACAGGCTACTATGTCTTTTGTTGTGGCTCTGGCTAAGTTTCACGATCGTGTGATCGATCAGGAAATCAGTGTAGTCACAAAACTAGTTAGTGAAGTACAACCATTTGAAGGGGAAACCTTTTTCAGCAAACAGCTGAACAAAGTGGCAACAGATTTAAATAATTTAGAAGAACAACTTAAGATTAGGAAAATCAAGAAATTCCAAAGAGATCAATCTGACTACCAAAGTGCCAATCCTTTCATTAATTCTAACATACATGTTAGATTTGCATCATATTCAACCAGAACCCCCAAAAGGAAGAGACCCAGGTCCATTCTCAGGAAACGCACTCCGGATACTGGTTCAGCCACTGATGACCTTTCTTCCTGTACTGACAGTGATCTACAGGCAGTATCAGGTTCACCGTCTCCCAAAAGAACACCAGCATCTATCCCTTTAGGCCTAGATACCAGCGGGGGGGACGAAAACACAAGAAAAATAAGCAATATACAAAGTTTGTTGAAAATAGCAATGCAGAAGTGAATGTTAACTCTAATGTGAATGTTTTAAATTTATCATACTTTGTATTGTCACCTATCCACTTGTCTGTCCTCAATAAAGGTCTTACATTCATAGCGGGTTTTATGGTACCTGAGGATGTATTGGCACAAGATGTTATGTCCTTTTGCAGAATCTTGAATCTGAAATTGCATTTTGGTGATATGGATAATACTTACAGTCATGATAAATTTATGTATCATAAATCATGCTTTCTCCCTCCCATGCATCCTATTGTACATCATTTCCAGAGTAGCATTCTCAAAGATCTTCAATTTTCAGGATCTGATATACGTTTCAAATCCAATAACATCACATTGGCAGAAAAACAAGCTATTATGGAACTACAGAACAATAGAGATATAGTCATCATTTCTGCTGATAAAGGTGGGGCAGTAGTAGTCATAAATTGGTCTGATTATGATAATGAGGCCAAAAGACAACTTTCTGATAAGAGATACTATTCTGAAATGTTTATCAACCTCACCTTTAGGTTTAAAAAACAAATTATAAAACAAAGGCAGGAACAGGAAACCAGAAAGTACTCTTGACAGTAGTAGAAATAGCGTAAAAAAACTTTTAATTGCCGCTTTCGTCCAGAGACTTCATCAGAATACACACCATAACAACTACAGACATTATATACTTTACCTCAAAAGTAATAAAACAATTAAACAATCAATCAATTAATAAAACTAGAATAATTGTAGTTAAATATACAAATTCCATTGTTAATTAATTAAAAAATGTAAACAAACCCACAGAGTGCTTATCAATACTAAGTCTAGAACCTTTTAAAAAACATTTGATGTTAGTGGCTTCATTTAAGCCAGGGAATCTATCTGCTTTTAACTTAACCTGCCATAATGTTTCCCTTTGTTCGACAAAATTCCTGAAGTCCCCCCCTCTGAGGTCCGATTTGACAACCTCGACAACAGTAAATAAAAACTTTTTAAAATTTGTACAAACAAGGGAATGCTTAAATAGGGCACTATTTGCATCATGTATTCTAATGTTATATACATGTTCGCGAATACGAGCGTTAAGACGCCTAGTAGTCATACCAACGTAGAAGGCGGAACAGGTGCTGCACAAAGCAATGTAAACAACCCCCTTAGTACAACAATCAACATATCCAGGAACAATAAAAATCTGATCAATACTATCAATAGCAATAACTGGACCTTTAGCTATATACCTGCACATGTTACAATTATTGCAGGTGAACATACCTTTACCTAAAATCATGTTATTATCGTGTTTAAATGTGTTAAATTCAAGGGCTTTCTTGATGTTATAATTATTTCTAAACACAAAACTTGGTTTGTTACCTAAGACCTTAAAGATATCAGAGTTGCCTTCTATGATCTTCCAATTATTTTCTAATATTTTTATGATATTATTCCCATCCATACTCATATCTAAGGAACAAACCATGTTGTCACAATTTTTAGAATTACCAAAGTTGTTACTCGAGGAGAAAATGTGACTAGGATCAAATTTATCCAACAAGGCTGGATAGTGTGATGTCCTTTTACTCAACACTTCCCTAATAGTATCATTCAGCAATTGCGATGGATACCCCCTTTGATGAAACATATTCCTAATGAATGCTAATTCCGCCAAAAGTTCGTTTTCATCTGATGTCATCCTACAGGCTCTAATGAACTGCCCCTTAGGAATGTTTCGAATAATATGTCTAGGGTGTGCACTTGAAAAATGGACATAACTGTTTGTAAATGTCTCCTTGCGGTATATTTTACTGTTAAATTTATTAACCCTAAAGTCCCACCATACGGTAATGTCCAAAAAATTAATTGATAAACCTGAACTTCCCAAGGTAAATTTTAGGAAACAGTCCATTTTATTAATTTCCATGAGAAATTGATCGACTGTCATTTGATTTCCTTCAATAATAAAAATTAAATCATCTACAAACCTCTGGTAAAATAAAATCCGAAAATTAGATTTCAAAGAACTCAAAAAAGTAACTTCCCACCAAGTCATAACGAGGTTGGCATAAGAGGGTGCAGCTGGAGACCCCATAGCTACACCTCTCTTTTGCCTGTAGTATTTGTCGTTAAATAAAAAATAATTATTTTGTAACATAATCTCAATAAATCTACAAATAGTAGAAATTTGTCCAACAGTATGCTGTCCGTTGTATAATATACTACGAATAGCGTCAACGCCTTCTTCGTGCGGAATACATGTGAATAAGGAAATGACATCTATAGTGGAAATAAAAACCAATACATTGATTTTCTACCCAAGATACATAAGGACCCAGTAAAACCACCTGGTAGACCCATTGTATCAGGCAAGGGTTACATCACTGAACCACTGTCATTATATCTTACTAAACATCTTAAGCCCTTGTTATCCCTAGTACGTTCACGACTACAGGACACTACCAATTTTTTACAAATCATCTCGGACACACAGCTTGAACCAGGTTGGTTAATGTGCACACTTGATGTAAGTGCTCTATACACTAACATCCCTCATCAAGCAGGTTTGGAGGCCCTGGCCTATTGGTTGGAGGTGGCTGACTTATACCAGTCTGAGTTTAACACATTTCTGGTTGGTCTTGCAGGACATGTCCTCACCAATAACGTCTTCTTTTATCAAGATACTTGCTATTGGCAAACAAAAGGCACAGCGATGGGAGCATCATTTGCCCCGATCTATGCTGATTTATTCATGGCCTATGTTGAAAGATATATCATCTACAATAGTCAGAACAATATTTTTCTTGAGTACATTGATATCTGAAGACATTATTTGGACGATTGCTGGATGGTATGGGGGGGAGAGGTTTATCAACTATTTGATTTTTTATCTTATCTGAATGATAATAAAAGGGGTCTCAAGTTTACAATACATTATCATGCCAGTACCATTACTTTTTTGGATGTATTGATCTACAGGTTACCTGACCATACATTAAGTACTGAAGTATTCAGGAAGTACCCTGAATACAACACCGTCCTCCATGCTTCCAGCTTTCACCCACCACATATTGCTAGGAACATTCCCAAATCTCAATTTATTAGACTCAAGCGTATTTGTTCCCAGGATACTTCTTTTCAGGAACAGAGAAAGGACCTTACCAACAGGTTCAGATCCAGGGGATACAGGATGGGGCATGTTCTGCAAGCCAGTAATTGGGTTAATAAACCCAACAGGGATGATTTATTAAGTTATACAGAGCACAATACTACCGACTCACAACCCATTAGGTTTGTAACTACCTATGCCAGGAATTCGGATACTCTAATCCATAGTGTACACAGACATTGGAACATACTACAATGTGACCAAGAATTGGCAAGCATCATACCAGACAGATGTCTCTTTTCATTTTGCAAAGGGAAAAATCTAGGTTCCTGTTTTAATCATTACAAACATTCTCATGACAACAGTTTGGGACAGCACCTACAGACCACCTTGACGGGTGAACCATTGACCGGTTGTTTTCCATGTGGCCACTGCAGCAATTGTGACAAAGTAAGTAAATCTAAACAATTTTCCAGTAAGAATTGTGCCACAGTCTATGATCTTAACTTCTTTGCCAATTGTAGTACTGACTGGCTGGTTTATCTGGCTACCTGCACTTGTGGATCCTTTTACATAGGACAAACTTCATGTCCCCTCAGACTACGAATATCTGAACACGTAAGTAATATTAAAAACAAAAAAGTGAACAATGCCCTGTATAAACATCATCTGGTACATAAAACAGCTACATTTTCATTTATGGTTATTGATGTGATAAAAGGTAACAGATCCAACAAAACAGGTTGGCACTCTATTTTAAATTCCAAAGAAAAGAAGTGGATTGTCAAACTGGGTGGATTGTTTTCACCTGGTTTAAATGAACAATTTTAGAATGAACCAATCACTTTTCAGATGGGTGTATTTTAAACAACAACAATTGATCATATTCTTTTTCACTGAGGAGGGCTGTGCTTGTGTCCAGCCGAAACCGGTCTGGTTATTTGTTGTTTTTCATGTTTCTACAATAAACCAAGTTTCTAGGTCACAGTTTGCTGGCTCATTGGATTTGTTTTTGTATGGTTTAGTTTGAGCCGTGCAATTGCTCTCGTGCAGGAGGTTTCATTTGGATGTTGAGACCAGGAATTAACCATGACTGAAGAGATGGTAAAATGTGTGACCTCTAGCTAACTGTGAGGACACAACAGCAAAAGAAGAGTATATCTAGCATAAGACAGGAGTATAAGGGAAGCCATGGTGGCAGTCTAAATCATTATAGCAGCTCACATAGGGAAACAGAGAACCCACTGTTTAAAGTATATACCAAGGTATTGAGGACAAATGTTAGCAGTGTAACCGAGTGTGGCATGTGTTGTTCAAATAGCCACAGTGACACAGAGGGGAGCAAAAGGCTTGTGAGGCAACTAATAAAACTGACACTGTAGGAGTGGTAGGTTGTCTATTGACAACAGCTATTCCAGATTTACCACATGGGTCTGTCCCCATCCTAGTAGATGAAAAAAAAAAGCCAACAATTGTTAAAAATGAGTATTAATTGCCTGGGCAGACCATGCCAGTCATTAGCACTGTGAGAGAGCTACCTTTTTCAGGTGCCACTGGATAGAGTATACTTAGTCTAAGAAAGGGGAACAGGGGAACAACCAGATGGCACTGTTTGATTATATCCAGTAGATGTCTGAATAGAAAACTAGTTTTATGATATAGTACCCTGTGTACGTGTAATCACATGCACCCAGTAATGAAAACAAGTGCATGTGGAAGACAGTAAGGTGAGGAAGAACTGACCAGATCCAATACTTCCTATAGAGAATGGCAACTGGGGTTACTTCAGAGGAAGAGATAAGTACTATCTGCAAGCGAGAGTGTTAGCCAGGACTGTCAAATGGCATTGGAATTCCTTTCGGTGGAAGTTCAGTGGAAAGTGGAAGGTGGTATTTAAATGGCCAGGTGAAAAGTGAGCCACAACTGTCAAAAAAGACTAGACTTCTTTTTAAGGGGAACTGATGAGGATCACAAAGAAAAAGTTAAGACAAGTACATGTCTCATTATGAAATTTGGGCAGTGGCAGCTGGTGACTTCAAATCAAAGGGGGGCTGCAGGAGACAGCTGAATGGGTGGGGTCAAGGGGAAGGGGCGTGGTCAACTAGAAAGGGGAGGAGCTAAACCACAAAAACTAACTTTAATTAAATACACTGCCCTGGGCGGCAAAACCATCATTATGAGAGTCCAATCAAGACAAAAATAAGTGTAGAAGAATAAAAATATTTCAATGCATTGGCTGCATGACAGCTTACTTCATATCTAGATGGAAACAAAAGGTTGTGAGGCATGAATAAATAAATTACTTTTTAAATACATTACTGGAATGCCAGTCAAAATCAGGTATAAGAAAAACCAGAAGCACTCAACTCAAACCACTTCTCCTTGCACTGCAGTTCTAATTATAATTTATATTCAGCTTTATTAAAGTACCAAGTAACATGCTGAAAGTAGAAATCTCTGTGATGCCCCCACTTGTAAAAATGTTTCTTATCCAAAAAAGACCTGCTGCCTGACAACTATCTACTTGTTTCATGGGGAAAACATGATCAAAGTAAAAAATGAAAAGCAAACAAGAAACAAGATCAAGATACATTGCTTAAAGGATTACTGTGCAGGTTATGGACCACACATGATTGGCATTCTGTTTAGTTTACGGGTAAAGTCTGTAGAGATGACTGGAAGTCTCCAACAAGTGTAATGAGCTTTTTAAAATAATGGAATCCTGTCCTTTAATACCCAAGGCTTATACATTATCTAGTCAAGTATTCTCTGCATGGCAACAACAGAAAGGCTTTCAGTGTTGGCAATTCTTTAACAGTATGCTTATTAAAGCTTACTTGCATCTTACGATCTCAGACAAGCTTACCTTATGGTCATTAAAGCATTGCTACTTAAACACAGAGCAAAAGACACTTTCTGAGTAATAAGCATAAATCTGAGTAATAAGCATAAATCAACAGTACAAAAATATGACAGAAACCAGACCGTTCTGCAAAATCAAGGACAGATGAAAAGCCACTGTAGTACTTGTGTCTACCTTGGATGGGGGGACACACTGCACATTTACACTGCATAACTACTCCTTGCCTTGCTTGGACACATCCAGAGTCACTACATGGGGGAGTGGGGTGCAACAAGTATGTCACAATTTGAAATGTCTCTGGCTGACTGTGATGGCCCTGACACATTTGTCATACCTCTCAACCTCAGAACAAGAAATCTGGACAAAGCCATACACAGAAGTGGGACAAAGGCCCAAAAATAAGGACAGTTTTTAAATATTGCTCTAATAAACTTAGAAAGATAATAGAATAGCTCTTGCATTAGTATGAATTTTCTGAAGGGTATAAAATCTGAAACTCAAATGTCTGTCATTATTTTCTAACTTCAGTCTTTAGTGATTTGTCACTAATTTGCCAAAAAACACAATGTTATGAAAAATGGACCAAAAATGTGATGCAAAAATATAAAATAGCCACACAATACAGCTGGGAACCTGTCAAAGAAGGGACACTTTAATATTAGTACTGCTAACTTGAGCAGCTGACAAAATAAAAGAATCTACATGCATTTCAAGTAATCTATAACTTTGATTATTACAGTTATTTCTTAATTGTAAACCCTCCATGTTTTCTTCCAAAATTGCTATTTTGCGGAGGGATTATTAGGGGGAAGAGCAGCATTTTGAGCCAAAATCGGGGACAGTTGAGAGGTTGGCTATGCCTAATTCTATAAAGCAATTTATTTGCATGTACCTTTCAACCTGTTAATGCAGTAAATCTGAACAAGGCCAAATATATTGGGGGAACATTTAAACAGTGCTAAAAATTGCTCTCGTATAAATTGAGACAGTTGATAGAATAACAGTTCTTACTTTAGCATGCATTTTTCTGAAGGTTATGAAGTCTGAAACTCAGTGTATCATTATTTAGTGACTTAATTCCTAAATGATTTGCCAGAAAACTACAAATTTTATGAAGAACAAACCAAAAATAAGAAGCAAAAATCTATTCATTCTTTGAAAATCTGTACAGTTGGGAGGTATAGTTCAGCTGGGCCTGTATGAGTTTGCTGCCCTTCCTCCCTGACAAAATCATGGTTGAATGGAGCCTCTGCAGCCATTCCAATGAACCATTACTTGGCCATTTCACTCCATTTACCATAAACACTAATGTGCATACTGCTTTACTTCTATGAAGATTTGGACTTCATTTGAAAGTTTTATTTTGTATTTTACAGCACAAACACTAAGTAATCTGCTAAACAAAGCAATGCAGTCTCACAATGAAAACTTAGCATTAAAACTTCTCTGCCCTTGAAACTCACATTCATTGAAACAGCATTGAAACCCACATTCAAAGAAAATACATTTTGCCAGTGGCAGATAAAGATTAATTTTGGGCTGTTTTCAAATCATAGGCCCCTTGCATATGAAACATACATGTGCTCTTTGATACACTTTCCTCATTGTACTAAATTATATTCCTTGTACAATACAGTACAGTTGTTAGAGGGCATTTTAAATTTGTTTTGAACATTTTTCCAGTAAGCAATGAAACAAAACGCATGCACTCATAATGGCAAAACTGCCCAGTTCAGAACATTTATCATAAAAGTCTACTCAGACTTCCACAGTCCACCATTATCAGTAAATATACACAATTCTAGAGTCCGCCATTATCAGTAAATATGCACAATTGTACAGTCCATTATCAGTAAATATGCACAATTCTACAGTCCATTATCAGTAAATATGCACAATCTCTGAAGAAGTAAAAGTCATCTAAATAATTCCACATTAAAGAAATCTGTAACTAATAAAGAGGTTGCTGCTAGCAAACACCTTTATATTTCATGGTTTCATCGAAAAATAAAGTGTATGTTGCCCCTCAGGAATAAATTGCCTACATTACATTAAAAAAATGATAAGCTAGTAATATTGCAAGAGGAAATGGATGGCAAACTGATAACAGACTCATAGTTAGTATCTTCACCAAGGAGAACATTCTCAGTACGGCAGCATTCACCCCTTGTGGGAGTAGAACCCAAAGCCTTCTGCATCAAAAGCAAATACACAACCTGTTGTGCTATTAATAAGGCAAACAAGCTTCACTTAAGCAACACTAAACTTCTGTTCCCCTGCAGCTCTCAGCTCCTTGTAAAATCTACTCAATACTCAACTGCATCTCAACTTCGCAGCACAAGAAAACTGGAAAAAGCAAAAATGTATTGGGGGGGGTCAAAAGCCCAAAAACCAGGGACACATTAAACATTGCTTGTATAATCTTGGAAAGTTGTTAGAATAAAATGCTGTGTTACCACCATACATTTTACTGCCAAGGTCCCTGTGCAAAACAGTCAGAGCAACATACCACTACGCCAAATCAGCTGCTTTGTGAAAGAGAAATGCGTTACCACCATATATTTTACTGCCAAGGACCCTGTGCAAAACAGTCAGAGCAACATACCACTATGCCAAATCAGCTGCTTTGTAAAAGAGAGGAAGACTGAAACTTAAATGGCTATCATTTAGTGAATTCAGTTCTCACCATAGCTGTCAACCTCTTAGTACAAAATACCTGGACAAACCCAGTAATGAGGGAATACAGCCCTCAAACATATTCAGTGAATTCAGTTCTTGCCATAGCTGTCAACCTTAGCACAAAAAACCTGGACGAAGCCAATAATGGGGGAATACA
The DNA here is from genome assembly GCF_019279795.1 of Protopterus annectens. NCBI lineage: Eukaryota > Metazoa > Chordata > Ceratodontiformes > Protopteridae > Protopterus > Protopterus annectens. Next base: position 1,634,108,596 of record NC_056737.1, read on the forward strand.
GTCCCAAAAATAGGGACAAATTTCAAATATTCATCTTATAAACTTAGAAAATTGCTAGAATAAAAGGTTGTGTTACGGTTGTGTTACTATGTATTTTCTGAAGAACATGAAGTCTGAAATTCAAATGCCTGTCATTTTTACTGCTGACAGAACAAAAACAATTTTCAGCAGAGACCCAGGGAGAAATACTGCAGACACGTCTTTGTAAAATGACAGGGTACCAGAGTAAATCCACACAAACATAGGAAGGAGATGCAGACTCCACACAGAAGGCACCCCAGCCCAGAATCAAACCAGAAACCCTACAGCTGTGAGGCAACAATACTACCACTGCACTATCAAATATACAAGGAATTAAACATTCAGAAACCTGAAGTCTGAAATTCAAATGCTTGTCAATTTTAACATTTGTTAATCAGGACAGTCTGACTTGGAACAAAAAAAAATTTTCAGCAGAGGCCCAGGAAGAAATAATGCAGACATGTCTTTGTAACATGGGAGGACACAAAAGCAAACCCACACAAACACAGGGAGAAGATACAGACTCCAGAAAGAAGGCACCCCAGCCAAGAATCAAACCTGAGGACTGGCAGCGCTGAGACAACTATGCTACCACTGCACCATCAAATATCAAGCATTGCAGCATTTACAAACCACAGATATTATGAGGAACAGATCAGATCAAATATGAGGCAGAAATCTGCAAATTTTTTTTACAAATGGTGGTGGGTAGGGAATTCAGGTCTTTAACACCTGCATACAAGGTACAGGGTACAAGCCTGAGGTATTCCCTACCACATCACCATGAGTCTAACCACCAGTATATTGCACTTGTGGCATTTTCACACACACACCTCTTACCTGTAGTCCATAACTCTAACGTACACCACCGTAAATCCTGTCCATAAACCCAAAGTAAGTAAATGACCACCACCGCACAGTCCAGACTAGTGCGCATGCGCGAAGTCCGCAAATTTAAAATTTTTTTTTTCTATTTATTTCTTTTTTATTTTTTATTTTAAAGTTGAGGAGGCTGCAGTCCGGCAGTCCAATAGCATGGGCCGCCCCTGAATTTGGGGAAGGTAGCCAAGGAGGCTTCTAGTTTTCAAGGGATGGAGAAATTTGTATACTGGGTCAAGGGTTTATTGCCTAGTGAATGGACTCCTGAATATGTAGTGAAGCACCTAGTAGTCCCAAACCCTATTGTCAGTAGTAGCTCATGACATTCCTTTCTCAGGAAATAAATAAGTTATGTAAAAAGAATGATTATACTAAATTTCTAATGGTCTTGCATTGCAAAAGATGTAAGAGGGTGCTGTAAGATGTGCTCACGGTGCAAAAAAGGCTGGCCAGGTGCTTGGAATTGGTACCTTTGCCTGTTATTAAGGAACTATTTGAAAGAGCAGACATTGTGGGTTGTTTTCAGTGCTCCAAGTGCTATAAATAAGTGGAATATCTTGGCGTAAGTAAACTTTACTACTCAATACTATGAGGAAGTTGTTCTGACCTCTATTTAGTCAGAAGTAGTGACAAATATTCCATTAGAAATTTTCAACAGGGTAGGTTTTTCCCAAGAAATACTAGCAGCAGAGTTAATTTCATAATTGTCATACTAAGCTGTTTGAGTAAACATTGTGGCATAAAGAAGTTTCAAATTAGTCCTTACCATCCACAAACAGGTTACCTAACAGAGAGGATTAATTATGCACTTAGGACCAGAATGAAAGCATTTGCAGACCATTTTAATCATGACTGGGACAAGTATCCACTCTTTCATCTCTTTTCTTTGCGTGTGTAGAAATGACCCAAGAAGGAACAAGTTGTTTGACTTTGGAGCTACTTTATGGCCACAAAGTGTGTGTGTGTGTGTGTGTGTGTGTGTGTGTGTGTGTGTGTGTGTGTGTGTGTGTGTGTGTGTGTGTGTGTGTTTGTGTGTGTGTGTATGGGGGCTATTAGATCAAAATTCTGATGAGTGATACAGTGGATGTAATTCTCAAGAAGATGCAGCACTATGGAAAACATAAAAAGCTGCTGTATTTTTCTTTTATAAAATACAGCAAAAACATGAAATGTGAGGAACTTTAAAAGATGTAATAATTTTGCTGTAAAAATGTGCTAGAGCTATGGAAGTGAAGCTGTTTCATACACACATTCATACACAGACATATAGACACACACACTGAGAAACATATATACTGAAAAGCATAATAATGTGGCAAGATTGTTACACTGGAGAATGTGCAATCATTATGGTATCGAAGTTGCTGAAAAACACTGGAAACAGGAGCCACAGACAATCATAGAAAATAATGAAGTTTACATCACATGGGATCACCCAATACCAACAGTTGAAAAGACAGACATTAGAAAACCGGATATAGTGGTCCAAGAAAAGAAGACAAAAGTAGCATTGATCACTGAAATCACCACACCTAGTGATTACAGTGTCTTGTGTACAGAGAGACACAGTCATAAAATACCTTGATCTGTAGGCAGAAACGAGAGCCATGTGGAAGAAAGACACCCAGACAGTTCCAATAGTAGTAGGAGCAATTGGTCTTATAAAAAAGAATTTACAATCATATTTAGATATGTTACCAATTCATGTAACACCATACGAATTGCAGAAGTCATTACTGGGCACATTGTGGGTGCTGTGAAGAGCAGTTTTGGGTAACATCAAAGAGTAAAACAATACTAATATCATGAACTTTAATCGTACTTTGACTTAGGAATGGGGTCCATTCCCATCATGGTATCAGAAACCCAAAAGACTTGGAGAAATTAAAAATGGCAGAAACACATACATATTTGTGAGCTCACACACACGAACACACACACATACAGTATGTGCATGCACACACACACTCTCAAGCGTATACACACACACACACACACACACACACACACACACACACACACACGCACACAAAATGACAGTGATTCTTCCTGCTAAATGCTATTATTGGAAATAGAAATTTCTATATGTTTAAGCATCACTGCTTTGGGGAAAGTAATGCTTCAGGAAGTAAAGATGTGAGAACAGCTTCACTTAGTGCATAGACAGGGTTTATTTAACGAGATGGTGTTACGTGAATATTTTCCAGTGCTGAGTTATTCCACAACCCCCTTCAGGAGATTCTTTAATTATGCAGCTGATCAAGTTAGTCTATGTTTTCTCTTGTATTATTGGCTGTAATGTTGTGAAGCCTGTGAGGAAAGAACTCTTCTTGCAAGGCCTGCAGATGAGAAGTGAAATGACCTGCTCTCAATGGTTAGTGAGCTTATGCCTAGGAATTCTGCCTGTTCATAAAAATCGGAGTTAAATAGATTACCTCTGTCTTCAGTTATTGGTAGTGGAAAAATCAGCTACTTGTTAGTGTTTTAAGCACCTATCCAGGCATGTCTAAAGGTCAGATCCCAGTGTTTCCTACTGTCTACCTGATGAACATGGGCATCTTGTGGCAATGCAGCATTTGCCTCATGTACACAGACAACCCTCTCCTTCTACCACCCAACACTACAACCTGTGAGAGATGCACTTATATAGCCAACCAAAGCTCTCTTCACTGAAGACTGGACTAGACAGTCAAAAGGAGAAGGTAAACACTTGCACCACACTACACTCATCACATAGTCCCTCAAAACCTACACCACCAAAACACACACAAAGAAGCACAAAACACACGCCTACATTCGCAGAGGCTCTCAATAAAAATCTGCCCAAACAAGCAAGACCTCCAAAGCAGACATGCAAGCAACCTACAACCCCCCCCAACACAACCCAAATGACACATAGCCCACAAACTCAGTGTGCCATTCAACTACAGCCCATAAGGCATAATGTATCCAACACTCTAGTCATAGGTGACTGTATAGTCAGGCACACTGATGTTCCACTCACCAGGCTAAAGAAGGAGAAAGTTACTGTCAGCTGCCTGTTGGGTGCCAGGATCTGCCACGTAATGCATGCACTCAGTTCACTCCACAACAAGTACAAATATGACTCTGTCATGGTCCATGATGGTGTGAATGACCTGAGACGTACCTCCCTGGACTACATGAAAAGAGACATGGAGGCGTAGCCCAGGCAGGTATGACCCTAGCCCTGAGTAGCATCCTGCCATCACAGTACAAGGACAAAATGATTGACTTCAACAATTGGCTAAACTTCTGGTGTCATTCTAAGGGAATCCAGTATCTATCTGCCTGGGATGACATGATCGACAGACCATGATGCTTTGCCAGCGATGGCCTGCACCTGTCGCCCTTGGGATTCCAGATACTGGCAAAGGCTCTTGCCACTCCTATAGTGCTTTTTTAGGCAAGGTTCAAATGGCAAATTCACCATGGTAGCAGGTACAAGCAAGCAAAATCTGAGTGTAATGCTACTCAATGCTAGAAGTCTAAACCTCAAAATGCACTCACTCGAGGCATTCCTTAAAATGGAGAACATCGACATTTGTGCAGTGATAAAGACCTGGTTCAAAGCCCCAGAAAGCACCCCTGCATTACCAGGCTATAATTCAAACCACACCAATCGGCCACCTAACCCAGACCGAAACACTAAAGGCGGAGGTGTGTCCATATTCATTAAGGATATTCACACATCCAAGATAGTTACTCAGCATAATGCATCCGAGATTATCCAAGTTCAACTAACTCTGGGAAAGACTGAAATCCAGATTGTAGTTTGCTACAAACCCTGCTCCATGTCCCAGGATTCCCACACCTCTTTTCTTGATACACTGGAAAATATTAGGGTACAACTCAACACCCTAATAATGGGTGATTTCAACTACCCTACCATTAACTGGGAAAACTACTCATGTACCAACTCTTTTGTTCAAAGTTTTCTGGAATTCATCAATTCCAATGCCTTGGATCAACTTATCCACACCCCCACCAGGGGCAGCAATATCCTAGACCTGGTTATCACCAACACAGACGACTGGTGTTCCACACCAGAGGTCAATTCCTCATTGGTCAGATCCAAACACAAGCTAATCACCCTAGACATTCACATCTCTCTCCCACCCCCCACCTCCCAATTAGGAAAACAGCCATAAAAAAATTTCTCCAAAGCCAACTTCACGCTTCTTAAGACAGAAGTGGTAAACTTCACAACACCCATGCAGATGGACATTAGAGGTACGACTGCTGAATCCTACACAAATGCACTTTATAAGCACTTACATGAGTGCATGGATCAAGCTATCCCTAACAGAACCAAGATGCTATCCTCCAAAAAAGGACGTCAATCTGGTGGTCTTCTGCTATAAACAACAGAAGAAACAAACTGTTGCAAAAAAGAGTAAAATTCCATGACTGGAGAAACTCCCTGGTCAGCCTCAGTAAGAAGCTGAGATCACTCATAAAATCCTCCAAAGCTAGTTATGAAAACAAAATTGCCACTGATTCTAAAGACAACCACAAAGCATTCTGTAGCTATGTCAAGAATCTCAATGGCAACACTCAGATCTGCTCTGAGTTACAGCACAATGCCACTAAATATACAGAACCAACTGATATTGCCAACATCCAAGCAGATAGGTTTAGTGCTAACTTTACCCCCTCTCACCCCCTAAAGGGCCCATCTCTATACCAGAAGAATGCAAAGTTCCTGTAATCATGGCTTCACAGGTAAAAACCTCACTCTCCAAATCCAAGAACACAGCATTAATGGGACCTGACAACATCCTAGGTTGCCTCCTACATGAATTACAGAATGAACTGGCACCCCACCTAAGTACCATGTTCAGTCATAGCCTCACCTCAGGCTTTGTGCCCATTGAATGGTGCACAGTGACAGTTATCCCACTCCACAAAGGGGGAGCCATGAAAGACCCCAGGAACTACCATCCCATTAGCCTGATGAGCCTGGTCTGCAAGGCCATGGAATGCATCATCATGGAACTCATAAACAAAGACAGTGGAGATCTCCAAACTCTGGACCCCACACAGTTCGGGTTTGTAAAAGGCAGATCATGATTCCTAAACCTGATAGACTTTTTTGAAGCAGTCACCAAAGCCATAGATGAGGGTAAGGTGGTTCACACAGCCTATCTAGATCTTGCCAAGGCATTCAACACCATCCCACACTCTGGAATTATAGACAAACTCACTAAACTAGGTATAAATCCCTATGTAACAAGATGGGTTGCCAACTGGCTTACTGACAGAACCCACATTGTGAAAGTAGCAGACTCCAAATCAGATTTCAGACCAGACCAGTGACAAGTGGCGTACCACAGGGCTCAGTCCTGGATCCTCTCCTGTTTGGTATCTACTTCTCTGAAGCACACGCTGTCAGAGAAGGTCTTTGGCTAACTAAGTTCGCAGATGGCTGCAAACTAGGAGCCATAATCGAAACTCCTAATGATGTGGACATCCTACAAAAGGGCCTCACTGAGACAGATGCCTGGTGTCAAAGCCATGGCCTCAAGCTCAATGCCAAAAAGTGCATTGTCATCCCCTTTGGTAAAAACTCTGTACCCATAACTACCACATAGGCAGTAGTCTACTTAACACCAAAAGTGTGATAAGAGGCCTTGGGACTCAGGTGGACAGTAGTCCCTCCTTTGATAATCACATCACCACAGTGGTCAGAAAATCCTTCTACTTGGCACACCTCATCACAAAAGATTTCTCATCCAGAAAAAAAGAGGTCATCGTTCCCCTCTACTCATCACTCATTAGACCTATTAGAGAGTACAATGCCCCTTTTGGTATGTACCGCAGAAGACATCTACACCAACTGGAAAGGCCACAGAAATACCTCAAAAAGAGGATTACTGGCCTCAAACAGATGCCCTATGCAGACCATCTCAAAAAACTCCAGCTTTACTCTGTCTCATATCGCCTACTCAGAGGCGATCTCTGCCTAACATACAAAGCTATGTCAGACCCAGAGCTGTTGGACATGCTCCACTTAAAGAAATCCCAATTTCTCTGAGCTACATGCTCTAGGGACCTAAACCTTGTCACCACAATAAACAGAACATGCTGGAGGGATAGATTCCTGTCCCAGAGACTTTCCATACTCTGGAACAGACTACCTATCTATGTCAAACGGAGCTCCTCATTAGCACTCGTCTAGAAAAATCTTGATGACTGGATGGGAAATAGGAAATTCATCCCAGGGATCACTTCTGTGGCTCTGCTTGACAGGGGCACAGGAAAATAATTTTCTTGGGTGGCGAAAGTCAGGGTATCTTTTTGGCTAGGCTTGTATAGGCCCTAGGGCCAATAGCCTAGTACCTACCTATGAACCTATGAACCTTTTATTTTAAATTTCTGTGAAGAGTAGTATGTATGTATATATAATTTTAAAAGTTTATTTCCTAATTTATTTAAGTAAAGAATGCATTATTTTTTTGCAATGGTTTGTGATTGGGTGTTTAAGCTGGTGAATTTACATTGTTTGATATATGTGTTTCAAACAGATTCACTGCCTAGCTATAGCTATCTTGAGATAGTGTATTAGAGTTGCCTATATCTTAAGATTACATGCATAAAGGAGCAGTGGCACTAAAAGGTATTATTAGTCTCTTTCATAAAGTATTGCACATGTGGGTGTAATGGTGTAATCCAAGTTGTAATTACTGTTGGTAAAAAAGTACCGAAATGCAATGGACTATGAGTGAGGTGGGTGAATTCCTGTGTACTCAGTGGTTATATCTTGGCTTATCAGTTGTACACCATGGAACTTGTTTGGGTGTAGCTGGTGTTTGTCATAGTCCAGGGCTGCAATTGTGATTTACCATATGCTCTTTAAGCCGATTACCTCATGCCATTTATTATTTTATTATACCGGGTAGTGATGCAGATCAACAGATTGCAGCCCTACCCATGACAGAACATACAAAAGTATTTATTATCTAATTTCTAACATTTGTTATCCAGGTGAGTGGATTGGCCTTATTGTCACATTCTAATGTAGCATTAGTGAGAAAGTATTACTTTTAGAATAAGTAAAAAGCAAAAATCTTGAGACATAGTGTTCTATCATTTTCGCTTCCCTATTCAGTTTAAACATTTCAGAGTTTTAAAGGTAATAAGTAGCATTATTGACTGGAAGTTTTGAACCCTTTACTTATTAGGGTCATAAGTAAATACTAGGTTAGCTGCTCTTATGGTACATTTTAAGCCTAGCCAATTTGTCTTCCAAAGGTGAGAATCAAAGTCTGTACCCTGTGTTTATAAGAAAATACCTTCACCATTATTCCAACTCCCTATATAGTCGCCTGCTGCAGGCATAGCTATAAACTTAGGCGCCTTCAGTTTTACATGCATATTTGTAAATGCAATTAAAAGTAGAAATTGGAACTGTACTACATTGGTATAGTAGGGTAGAATAGATTTTATGTTTCATGATGCTTTGTTATTTATCATATCATACTATATAATTTGTTAATATGGGAATTATATTTAGACAATATAATTGCCATGACGTTTATAACTTATCTAATCTGCTTGCATATTCCCCATGCAGTAGAGGCTGACTCAGAGTGCAAAAACATATTTAACGAATGCCTTGCTGAATGCATGAATGAAGTAAAAGTGTACAGCATATGCAGATCAACAAGAAATGGAGAATAAAGAATTAACTGCCGGCTTTCTACCATGTATGCATTGAACTCTTTAAGCACATGTCTACTGAAGAAAACAAAGTATAAACAATAGGACTAAGATGTTCAAACTCAGGGCAGTTAACCTTCATAAAGCATTCACTGTGTTCTGTGTCATTTGCAGTACGTAATAATATAATACTTTTTTATTATGTGTTTTGTAGCAGTTTTAACTCTTAAAAGCAATTAAACTAATTCACCCACTGTATGTTGCCATATCTGCTGTGCATCAGATACTTCAGTGTGTGTGTGTGTGTGTGTGTGTGTGTGTGTGTGTGTGTGTGTGTGTGTGTGTGTGTGTGTGTGTGTGTGTTTGTGTGTATGTGTGTATGTTGCACATGTGTGCTCCGGCTAAAATGGACAGTATTTCTACTATACATGCTGTTCATTAATATTATCCAATTAAAAACATGGATTTTTCTTCACATTAAGATATTTTTATTGGACTAGGCTTTCAAAAATAGAAAATCTCTTTTTGAGCATTACAAGAGGACCTGTAACATTATGCATTACAAGTACAAGGTAATGCATCCAATTATGCACAAGTAAAGCAACTTTCTACCAGCCAAACTGATAGGTCATATGATCATAGGATAATAGGAGCTTACAAGGCCAATGACCCTAGGGCCCTTACAAGCCTAGCCAAGTGCAACCCCTGTTCCCAAGAATATCAAGATATTAAGCAGAGGGGGTGAAGCCTGAATAGCTAACTGAAAGCAGCAGTATTTTAGAGCTCCATATAACTAGTTAAATAAGACAGGAAAAATATTATTTTTTTCTTCAAAGTATAAAATCTTATAGATAAAGGAATAATTTACATAATTAGAAACTTTGGTGAAGTTTTACAAATAATTTCCTGTCAAAAAGCTTGGAGATATATTCACTTGTTAACATGAGCAACTCAAGGAATTCTAATGAGGATGCTGCCTTAAAGAAGGAACTACAACAGATGACATCTACCCTGCAGGAGTTATCTTTGAAGAGGGATGATTTTAAAGAGAACCTAGAAAATTTTAAAACAAGCAGTCAAAAACATGCTGACGCCCTCAAGGAAATACTACAGCAATACCAGACAAGGATAATAGGAATAGAGGTTTCTCTAAATGACTTAGAAAGCAGATTTAAGGAAGAGGAAACACAGAAAGAACTGTTTCTTAAACAAAACACTTGGATGGTTAATAAAGTAGATGGCTTGGAAAATAGGGAGAGGAGAAATAACATCAGGATTTCTGGATTACCTGAAAACACAGAAGGTGAGGATATTAGTTCCTTTTTATCAAGCTGGATCCCTGACTTTTTAAATTAAAAAGAAGGACTTTGCTTTGGCATTGAAAGGGTGCACAGAGCTCGTGAGAAACTTGCCACTAACTCAAACTCTCCTCCTAGGTCAATAATTATCAAATTTCTTTCATACTTGGGCAAGGAACTGATTTTAAGATCTGCTTGGAGGAAAGCACCTCTAAAATATAAACAGAACCTGATAAGATTTGATAATGACTATTCATCTAGAATAAAGGAACAAAGGAAAAAAGTGAGGCCAATGATAAAGTTTCTGAAACAAAATAACATCAAGGCACAACTTGCATATCCAGCTAAGATAAGAATACTGTATGCCAATGAGATGAAGACTTTTATTGACTTAGAGGAAGTCTCTTCATTTATTAAAACTAATAATGTGATTACTTTACCAGAAGATATGGAATGGATGTCACCTTCTCTCAAGAGAACAAAGAAACAAATGTCTGGACAGACATCAAAAAGAAGAAGCAAAAGACTGATACTGTTACAGCCAAATATCTCAAAGCATCTACTATGGTATGAATTGTTTTAACATTACGTTAAAGGACCAATTTTACTGCTTGGAATTTTAAAACAAAGGTAACTAACTACTGGAATCTTTATATTTTTTGCAAATAGATGACACATGAGAGTTTTCACATTACCTCAGGTATGTAGGGTACTTTTCTTTCGCAGAAGGAGGGTTATATATTACATAAAATATGTATACTGTAAATCAACATACATAGTATATGTGTATTTTCTCTTAATTTTCTCTTTTCTTTCTCTCTTCTCTCTTTTCTCATTATTTATTTTAACTGCATCGTCTCCATTTCTAAATTCTCTCCTATTTACTATACTAATACAGTCTGTATATATTTAATAACTCACTATTTATACATATATAAAATAGTCTAAAATAATCTAGTTTTAAGCTAGACTAGTTGGAATAATGAACTTAATTAATTATTACAATATTTATTAGATTAATGATAGTCACTGTTATGCTTATTGGGATTGGGGATATCTTTGTGATTGACTCTGAAATGTTCCATTCATGTACATATGTCCTCTGAATTATTTCCTTTTAGTATTAACAAATATATATATATATATATATATATATATATATATATATATATATATATATAAAGGAGGGAAAATGTAATGTTGGTTAAGAGAAGTGAAGCTTTCTTCACATTCTATTTGCATTGCCATAGCAACAGTATGCAATCGTTGCAGTTTCTAAGGACACTGTGAACCTGCGAAGTGCATTTAGCCTCACAGATAAGAAATAATAAGAAAATGTAATGCTTAGTTATTAAAATGAAAAACAACCTAAGCAAGGTAAAATAAATACATAATAGGACTATTTGTAAATATTTTATGATTTATCCTCATAGGATTACATATTCCTGGAAACACAACTGAAATGTTCCCAAACTACATGTGCACTTAAATGTAGCTGCTTGATTAAAAAGCATTACTCAGTTTAATATGCTGATTCCACAAGCTGTTTGCACTGAAAAAGTTATATTTTATATGTTATTTGAAATTGACTGTCTCTAGAGCACATGAAAAGATACATATTACTTTTTGCAACATGCTATCTTTGCAGTTACCTCACACTCTGTACAAACTCATTTGGCAACCGATAGCTATTTATTTAAAATATCAGTTTAAATATTAAATGTGCCCTTGAAATGCTATTGACTTTTTGACAAAATATAATCTTAACTGTAAAATTAATGACTTGAAAGAAGTGAAGTAATGCATAGATTTCAAAGACAGTTCTTAACAGTACAGTATAAGTAAACATGTATATTCACAAGGAAGTATTGAAATGTTTTAGTCTTCCAGTTAAAATAGCTTACTGTCAACATTTTGCGATATCAGAAAGTTTGAAGAGCTAGGTAATTATTATTATTTGTCTTTATAGTGATTATTAGACATATGTTAGACTCTGCTTTGTTTAATGAATTGTGACACGTTTATGAGGAAAAGTGGACTCAATTAGATATTATTACAATAGTTATTAGATTAATGTTGGACACTGTTATGCTTAATGGGTTACAGGGCATGTTAGCAATTAACTCTGAAATGTTTCATTTATATACATACTGTCAGTTGAATTATTTCCTATAATATTAACATAATATATAAAAGGAGGGAAAAATATACTGTCGCATGTGAGAAGTGAAGCTTTCTTTATATTCTATCAGCCTCTTATTTTTTTTTTAACACTTATTGATTAGGAACCACTATATTTGCATTCTCATGGCAACAGAAAACAACTGCGGCAGTTTCCATGGACTTTGTGAATCTAAAAGTGCATTTAGCTTCGCAGATAACAAATAACAAAAAAGAAATGTTGTTTAGTTATTACAATCTAAGGAAGGGTAAATTAGATAACTTAATAGAACAACTTGTAAATACTTTATAAATTACTTACACTGAACTACACATTCCTGGAAACTCAACTGAAATGTCCCCAAATTACTTGTGAACTTAAATGAAACTGCCTGATTAATAAGCATGACTTACTTTAACAACCTGAATCCATAAGCAATCTGCTCTATATATGCTACATTATATAAGTCACTTGCATATGACAGTCTCTAGAGCACATGAAAAAATACATATAATTTTTGCAACATGTTATATTTGCACTAACCATACATTCTAAACTAACTCAATTGGCAACTGACAAGTTATTTATTTGAAACACCAGTCTAAATATTAATTGTGCCCTTGAAATATTGTTGCTGTTTTGACAAAACAAAACCTGAACTGAAAAAGGAATGATTTGAAGAAGTGAAGTACTGTACAGGCTTCAAAGACAGCTATTGACTCTACAATATAAGTAGAAATGTATACATGCAAGGAAAAATTGACATGCTTTACACTTTTAGTTAAAATAGCTTATTGTTAACTTTTTGTTTCATCAGAACATTTAAAGAGCTAGGACATTATTTCTAATTTGTCTTTATAATGTTTACTAAAGTGATGTTAGTCACTGACTTGTTTAATGAATTGCGAGTCATGTACAAGACGGACTACTGAATGTTATTTCTGTTTACCTATGTTTGCTGAATTTCTTTTATTAGTACGGATTTAAAACAAGGGAAAGAAAGGGAAGGGAAATCTCTGTTTTTGGTAAAGGGAGGAGAGGTTTAAGAGTATTCCAACTGGCCCGAGAACTCTCTAAGATGCTCTAAACACTATTTGATTAATATTTACCTAAGGTGAGTCTTGATTACCATATGGGTATCTCCTCATTCATTCTAGACCTGATGTGATTACCCATTCTGGAAGCAGGAGGTGCCCTATGCAGGGTGGGAATTGTCAGGGTGATCATATTCATTCTTAGATTCTGCTTTGTAAATCTATAAATACGTAAAAGCACAACACACTAGAATGTAGGTTGGCTCTACTCAGAGTCAGGATACCACTGATAAGTCATGTCTTTTCATAAGTGTAAGTTGAAGTTGGTGAGCTGAAGAGTGGGGAAGTAAACGAAGACAGTACACCTACAGTAAATTCATATTTCATTGGTAATCACTCATTATCTCCTGCAGAGTCCTTTTAGTCAAATTATTTTAGTAATGATCTATTTGTTGTTAGCTTATTTAGTGTATACTCCTCTGTTGCATTTAATTTATCCGAAATTACATGTCTGACATGTTTGGGATCTCTTAAGGGTAACTAAATATTGGATATTTGCTAAGTCACCATTGTTTGCACTACTAACATTCCATCCTGATGGTGTGAATGACCTGAAATGTACCTCCCTGGACTACATGAAAAGAGACATGGAGGAGCTATCCGATCTTGTAGCTAAGGCAGGTATGACCCTAGTTGAGTAGCATCCTGCCATCACCCAGAATGATACCACAGTACAAGGACAAAATTATTGACTTCAACAATTGGCTAAGCTTCTGGTATCATTCTGAGGGGATCCAGTATCTGTCTGCCTGGGATGACATGACTGACAAATCACAATGCTTTGCAAGAGATGGCCTGCACCAGTCTCCCTTGAGATTTCAGATACTAGCTAAGGCTCTTGCCTCCCCTATAGTGCCTTTTTTAGGCAAGATTCAAATGACAAATTCACCACCGTAACAGGTACAAGCAAGCAACATCTGAGGGTAATGCTACTTAATGCTAGAAGTCTAAACCTCAAAATACACTCACTCGAGGCACTACTTAAAATGGCGAACATCAACATCTGTGCAGTGACAGAGACCTGGTTCAAGGCTCCAGAGACCACCCCTGCATTACCAGGCTATAATTTATACCACACCTTTCAGCCACCTAACCTGGACCGAAGCACTAAAGGTGGAGGCATATCCATATCCATTAAGGATATCCACACCTCCAGGCTAGTTGCCCAGCATAATGCATCCGAGATTATCCAAATGCAACTAACTCTGGGCAAGACCGCAATCCAAATTGTAGATTGCTACAGATCCCCCACCATGTCCCAGGATTCCCACTCCTCATTTCTTGATACAATGGAAAATATTAGGGTACAAACTAACACCCTAATAATGAACAATTTCAACTACCCCACCATTAACTGGGAAAACTACTCATGTACCAACTCTTGTGCTCAACGTTTTCTGGAATTCATAAATTCCAATGCCTTGGATCAACTTATCCACACAATATCCTAGACCTGGTCATTACCATTATGGGCAGCTGGCGTTCCACACCAGAGCTCAATTCCTTATTGGTCAGATCCGACCACAACAAATCACCCTAGACATCCACATCCCACCCCTACCCCACCATTAGGGAAACCACCATAAAAAATTTCTCCAAAGCCAACTTCACACTTCTTAAGACAGAAGTGGCAAACATCACAGCACCCATGCTGACGGACAATAGAGGTATGACTGCTGGATCCTATACAATTGCACTTCATAAGCACTTACACGAATGCATGGATCATGCAATCGCTAACAGAACCAAGATACTATCTTCCAAAAAAAGGAAGCCAATTTGGTGGTCCCCTGCCATAAACAAACTCTACATCAGAAGAAAGAAACTGTTGCAAAAGAGAGTAAAATCCCATGATCAGTAAGAAGCTGAGATCCCTCATAAAATCCTCCAATGCTAGTTACGAAAACAAAATTGCCACTGATTCTAAAGACCACCACAAAGCATTCTATAGCTATGTCAAGAATCACAATGGCAACACTCAGATCTGCTCTGAGTTACAGCACAATGGCACTAAATATACAGAGCCAACTAATATTGCCAACATCCTGGCAGATAGGCTCAGTGCTAACTTTACCCCTCTCTCATCCCTTAAAGGGCCCATTTCTACATTTCTATACTGGAAGAATGCAAAGTTCCTGTAATCACAGCTGCACAGGCAAAAAACACACTCTCCAAAGCCAAGAACACTGCATCCATGGGATATGACAACATCCCTGGCTGCGTTCTACATGAACTACAGAACGAACTGGCACCCCACCTAAGTACCATGTTCAATCATAGCCTCACCTCTGGCTTTGTGCCACTGAATGGCATGCAGCAACGGTTATCCCACTCCACAAAGGGGGAGCCACCACGGACGCTGGGAACTACCACCCCATTAGCTTGATGAACCTGGTCTGCAAGGCTATGGATCGTATCATCATGGAACTTATAAACAATGACATTGGTAATCTACAAACTCTGGACCCTACCCAGTTCGGGTTTGTAAAAGGCAGATCACGTCTTCTAAACCTGATAGACTTCTTTGAAGTGGTCACCAAAGCCGTAGATGAGGGTAAGGTGGTTCACACAGCCTATCTAGATCTCGCCAAGGCTTTTGACACCATCCCCCACTCTAGAATTATAGATAAACTCACTAAACTAGGTATAAATCCCTATGTCACAAGATGGGTTGCCATCTGGCTCACTGACAGAACCCACACTGTGAACGTAGCAGACTCTAAGTCCAACTTCAGACCAGTGACAAGTGGAGTATCACAGGGTTTAGTCCTAGGTCCTCTCCTGTTTGGTATCTACTTCTCTGAAGTACAGGCTAACAGAGAAGGTCTTTGGCTAACAAAGTTCGCAGATGACTGCAAACTAGGAGCCATAATCAAAACTCCTAATGATGTGGACATCCTACAATAGGGCCTCACTGAGACAGATGCCTGGTGTCAAAGCCATGGCTTCAAGCTCAATGCCAAAAAGTGCATTGTCATCCCTTTTGGTAAAAACTCTGTACCCATGAACTACCACATAGGCAGTAGTCTACTTAACACCGAAAGTGTGATAAGAGACCTTGGGACCCAGGTGGACAGTAGTCTCTCCTTTGATAATCACATCATCCAGTAGTCAGGAAATCCTTCTACATGGCACACCTCATCACAAAACGTTTCTCATCCAGGAAAAAAGAGATCATTGTTCCAATCTACTCATCACTCATTAGAACCCATTATAGAGTGCAATGCCCCTTTTGGCATGTACCTCACAAGACATCTACAACAACTGGAAAGGCCACAGAAATACCTCACAAAGGGGATTACTGGCCTCAAACACATGCCCTACGCAGACCATCTCAAAAAATCTCCAGCTTTACTCTGTCACATATCACCTACTCAGACGCAATCTCTGCCTAACATACAAAGCTATGTCAAACCCAGAGCTGTTGAACATGCTCCACTTAAAGAATCCCAATCCCTCCGAGCTGCATGCTCTAGGGACCTAAACCTTGTCACCACAATAAACAGAACATGCTGGAGGGATTGATTCTTGTCCCAGAGACTTCCCATACTCTGGAGCAAACTACCTATCTATATCAAACAAAGATCCTCATTAGTACTCTTCAAGAAAAATCTTGATGATTGGATGGGAGATAGGAAATTCAACCCGGGGATCACCTCTGTGGCTTTGCTTGACAGGGGCACAGGAAAATAATTTTCTTGGGTGGCAAAAGCAAGGGTACCATTCGGCTAGGCTTATATAGGCCCTAGGACCTACCTATGAACCTATATATATATAAAATACTATAGAATAATAATTGAATAATATAGAATTCCATATCTCTTTTAAGAAAATTCTCCATATAATAATTTAACATATGGAGCTCAGTTGATATTGTTGGTTAAAGGTGTGAGTGATAATCCAATAGCTCTATCTTTATCTATTGGATTAGGAATGACTTTCATTCCATGTTTAATGGGAAATTCATATTTACTTGTATTTGATACTTTAGAATTAATGTTTTATAGAAGTGCTTTTTTAAAGCCTCACCAGAATTTTACCCTACTTGCATTTAAAGAAAAAAGAACATTAAGTTACACTCCCAAGTTTACACACATAAAAATAACATTCAATGTTATCAGAGAATATGGTATAACTACTATAATCAAAATAAAAAAAAGAAGCAAAATGTTTCTTCCAACAATAACCTGAAATGGATTTAACATTCTTATCATTAAATACTAATGGCTTAAATAATGCAAATAAAAGATCAAACTTACTAAAATATTTTAATCTAAATAAGGCAGAAGTAGTATTTCTCCAGGAAATGCATTTTAAGACTAATGATAGCTTTATTTGGAACCCTAAGGACTATACAGTCTTAGCTCAATCCTCCTATAGAACAAAGACAAAAGGAGTATCAATTCTCTGGAAGAAAAACATAATCGCGCCAAAAGTTATTTATAAATATGAAGACAAAGAAGGTCTACTAGTGTTTGTTATAATTAAATTTAATACCAGAATATGGACCTTAGCTAATCTATATTGATTCCCACGAATTGGAGCAGGAATGGTTAAAAAAACACCTAGATTTTATTTCCTTCAATTATAAAGGAAATCTTATACTGGGAGGAGACTTTAATTATGCCTTAGAAGCTTCTGAAACCAGCAGGAAGTCTTTTTGCATAGCAACTATTTCAAAATCCTTAAAAAGATGGATTGATTCATTTCATTTAATAGACACTTTTAAAGTTGTTGTTGTTGTGTATTTCAGCTTTTCCTAGTTAGGGGTTGCCACAGTAGAACTCCGGTCTGCTAATGATTGGCAGTAGATTTTACATGCCGAGTTGCCAGCCCTGACGCACAACCTTCAACGAAGGTACGCCCATTCATGCATGTCTCCAGACAGAAGATGCTCTAGCTGAGAATCGAATGGGACAACGTCTTACTGTGAGGTGACAGCGCTACCACAGCACCACCACCGCAGTACTAATAGACACTTTTAAAGTAAAAGATGATAAATCCTTATTATTTTCCCATAAAGACCATATATTTGGAACACAAACCAGAATAGACAAAGTATATGTAGTTCAAGATTTACAAACAAAAATCCTCAACTTCTCAATAGTTCCATGCCCCTTCTCAGGTCATGACTCTCTGATAATGAAGCTCCAAATAGAGTTTAAACCTTTAATCTTCTCAACTAGAATTCCATTATATATCATACAAATTAAAGAATTCAGACCCTGGATGTTGTCAGAAATACAATTATTTCTTGAAATTAATAATACAACAGAAATCAGTAGAGTCATGGTTTGGGACTCATTAAAAGTGTATTTATTTGGTAAGACACTTAGCTGGTGCAAAAACAAAGTTAGAGAGTGGGAATCTGAATCATTAGACTTGCAAACCAGACTCTTGACAGCAAAATCTAAAACAAATCAGAATTGTCCAGAAGTCAAAAAAGAAACAGTGGAATTAAATAAAAATATAATGAAATTCTAGCACACAAAACTTGTCTAGCCTTGGAAAAATTAAAAATAAACTCATTAGCCACCTCCCCCAGATATCTACTTAACTTATCTACAAGAATTAAAATACAATCTAAAGCAAATAACATTAGTAGTATATATCATGAAAAGAAAGGGAAAAAAGTATCAGATATAGGAGACATTCTTGAAGCATTTCGGTTCCATTATATGGAACACTTCAAAAAAGAAAATTTAGATACCAACCAAATAAACTTAGATACAAACCTTATCAATATAAAAAAATTCCTGAAAACTTAAAACTAGACCTACAAAAACCTATATCCTACAAAGAAATTGTTGACAAGATAAAAGAAAGCAAATCTAAGAAAGCTCCAGGGATAGATGGTATAATTATGGAAATTTACAAACTCTTCCCTTCAACAGTAATCTCCCTTTTTCATAAAACTTTGCTAGAACTCCAGTCAGAAGCAAAAATGCCACCCTCATGGAAATATTCTCTCATAGCACCAATTCTAAAAGATAATAAACTATCAAACCTTTGCACCTCATTCAGACCTGTATCATTACTGAATAATGATTACAAAATATTCATGTCAATCTTAGCTAACAGAATGAAAATCCCACTTTCAAAGGCAATTAATAATGATCAAACTGGATTTTTATATAACAGGCACACACATGATAATACTAAAAGGATACTTACTCTTATAGATTTTGTGAATAAAGAAGATAGAGAAACACTTGTAATTGGATTCGACATAGAAAAAGCCTTTGATTCTCTCAACTGGGAATATCTATTTAAAACTTTAGCATTATTTGAATTTCCTCCTCCCTTCATCTTATTACTAAAAACATATATATTAATAACTTAGTCTACATTAAATTAGGTCCTTTCACCTCAGAATCTATCCATATAACAAAAGGTACTAAACAAGGATGCCCCCTTTCTCCTATTTTATTTGCTTTGGCTATAGAAATACTTGCAGAAATAATACACAATAATCCAAGAATAAAAGGAATAGAAGTCTATGACCAGTACCTATCTAAAATAATGCTTTTTGCTGATGATATTTTATTAACCCTATCAAACTCCAGACAGTCATTAGGAGAGCTAGAAGAAGTAATGGTGAAATTTTATAAGATTTCAGGTCTACACTTTAATAGATCAAAATCAAAATTTCTATTTTAAATAAGAAAAAAGAACTACAAGTTACAGATAAATCCATCATAGGAAAACAAGAACTTACGCTAAATTATTTAGGAATAGTGTTATGCAAAATATAAACAAAACAATATTAATAAATTATAAAAACATTATTGAAACAATAACAATATATATAGAAAAGTGGAACAACATTTTTCTTCTTTCCCCTATTTGAGTCAAGATTTTTGAAAGGAAAGAAATGAGGTTTGGAACAGACCCCTTTGTCCTGGGACATCTTCAAATGGGGCTAGATACATAGATTAGCAGGAATTAAGAGAATAAGAGGAGGATAGGGTTAAATGGGATGGAGGGAGGTTTAGGAAGAAATGAGGGTAGGGAGGTGCTTAGAGGGTTTTTTCAAGTGTAACTGAGGTAGGAGTCACATTTTTGGTGTGAACTTGATAAGACAAGTATACATCCAAAACGACCTGTAGGTATCCCTGTGGAACAGGTAGGCCTCGGTTTACAAGTGGGTTTTTGGTTGTAGGAGACAAGTGGTTAAAAAAAAAAAAAAATATATATATGTATATATATATATATATATATATATATATATGTGTGTGTGTGTGTGTGTGTGCGTGTGTGTGTATGTGTGTGTGTGTGTTTTTTTTTTGAAGCTTGGCAGTCTGTGGGCCTGGTTGCTTTTGGTTACTGTTTAAAGAGGGCACAGTTCAGCTAGGGACTGATTTGCTGTGAAACTGCAAGATTAATGGATGATCTCCTTTGTAATCAGAGCTTGTGTAGTGCTTGTAGGGAGACCATTCTCAGGTATGAGAGTTTTGTTTTGAGTGGTTTTCCTGGTTGCCTTTTGGCTACTCTTTCAGGCTACTCTTTTAGCGGGTGTCCGGTGATGCGGGTTTTATGTCCTAGTCTTGGTATTCTGGTTCTGATCTGCCCATCATTACATGAAAACAAGGGGATGAAGCAGCGGTGGGTGTTTGCTGCTCTGAGCGGTTACCGCCTGGGAGTGGGGTTGCAGTATTAGGAGTTGGCATTGTGTGTTGTCGTGCAGGATTTTGCTTATTACTTAATTTTGATGATGCTGTTTTGTTTGGTTCAAGTTGGGCTTGGTGGTGCTTGATTATGTTGATGGCATCGAGATGGCTTTCCTCATGGTTTGTCATTAGTGTTGCAGAGTCACAGTACACCTTACGCAGCCATTATGCAGGATTGTGTTGGTTTTACCCCCTCATTTGGTTTGTTGGTGGTGGGGGGTGTAGTGTTGCCTGGCTTTTGGTTGCTGGAATTATTGGGACAGCATGGGTTCTTGCCATGGGCCCTATCTTCCTCAGACATTTGTGCTTGTGCAGCAGGGTGTTATGGTATGTCGGAATGTTGTGCAGACTTTTTATAATGGGTACAATGCTCCGCCTCTGGGCTGGGCAGGCTTGCAGCGGTGAAATGCTGACTCCTGGTATTGCTTTTGTAGTGGCTGGCTCAGTGATAATTTTGCGGGCTTTGAGGTACCTGTGAGGAACAGCTGCTTCTGTGCATGCGAGGAGGTAGTGTAGCCACTGGGGGAAGGCGAGAGTGACTTCCGCTCAACTGTACAGATTTCGCAGTAGGTCCAGATTTGTGCCTTATGTTTTGGTCCGTTTTTCGTAAAATTGTGGCTTTCTGGCAAATTAGTGGCAAATCGGTAAAGATTGAAGTTAGAATGTAATGACAGACATTTTAGTTTTAGACTTCATACCCTTCAGAAAATTCATGCTAATGCAAAACCTGTTATTCTATCAACTTTCTAAGTTTGAAAGAGCAATATTTAAAAATTGTTCCTAGTTGTACCACTTTTTTCAAGGCTTTGTCCAGATTTCTTAGTCTAAGAGGCTGAGAGGTACATGCCTCAGAGCTCAGATGATTATTGCAAAAAAAAAAAAAAAAAAAAAAAAAAAAAGTGTCTGGTAAAGGGAGACTGATATGAATAAAAATATATATACATATATATGACTGGCTGTTTGGTCCTGGATACATGGTGCTTGACGGCTGATCTGGTGCTTGGTTGGAAGGGTTTATTGTTGGCGTGCATTGTTGGTGGCTTTTCTTGATTCAGACTTCCTACCATTCAGTAAATTCTTGCTACTGCTAACTTGTGGTACCCAGTAGTCATGCTTTATTGGTGGCTTTTCATGATCACCTGTAATAGGGGCAACTTGTTTCATATAGCCAAAGGTGATGCCAGCAATTTAGTTAATATTTGAAGTAAGCAAGCTGGTCCTTGGCCCCCTTTTTATTCAGTACCATAATCACTAACCAAAGACAATCCCAATGCCCTTGCACTGTCGTAGGGGAGGTCGGTTCCCTTGCCACTTACATACAAACTCAGTGATTGCTATACCTTGAGAAAGAGGAGTTACTTCCAAAGAAAAGGCAATGTCAGAGTTCCACATAATCTCTTAAATTCTTGCAGTTCTAAAATCAGTTACCTTCTAACCACAAAAATGGAACCCATTAGTATACAGTAGGAAAAGGGTACACTAGCAGGACATAAGTACATTTCAGTTACAGATACAGCTTAGGGCTGCACTTTTATTTAGAATCCATTAGAAGGAAGTTGTAGAAGCATTATTCACCTATGGAGTCAAACCTTTTAATGGTTCTTGATTTAGCTACTGGTGTTATGCTAGACGATCAGGGATGTCCTTGACCTTGACTGAAATTTCAGCTCTGACTACTTTAGTCCCTACTAAAGCTGGTGTCTGTGGTAGGAATGTGGTGAATTATACTTAATAATGGCAAAAGTTAAGAATGTAATCTTGCTTATTGGCAAGTTACATTCTCCCTATTTGCTTAATATATCCATGCACTTTCATGAAAAATTCTTAATGGCGTGTTTTTAATTAGTTAATAATTACTGTATTTATTTGGTCACATGACTTACTTAATCAGAATATCTTAATTAGTAATTCTATATGTAAAGCTTTGCAGTACTATTGAACTGCATGCTGGTTCTGGTACATGGGTTAGTTCGGCAGTGATGACAGATTTTTTCAGACTTTTGTGGGAATGCTGGAAGGAAACTTGTTGGTTTGCATTGGATGTAGCAATGAGTGGACAGCCTGGAAGTGAATTTTGTTGACATGGGTTTGTGTTTGGAGTTAGGCTTGGGGGAGTTTTGGTAACCGTTACTTCCCAGGCTTCCCTGAAGTCTTTAGTGGGGGCACTGGAAAGTGTCATCTAGCATGTTCAGTTAGACACTATCGGTTATGGGGGGTGGCATGCTTTTCAGATGGGGGGGGTGGATTTCTTCTAAGAGATTGAGAGGTATGCGTTGAGCCTTTCTCTCCACATGGTAGGACTTTAGCTTTCCCTTTGCATTTGCTCCAGTTTTCCTGACTGTGTCCTGGCAGATCACTGGCAAATATTTGAAGTTTGAAGGTACAGGGTAATGATAAGCAATTTCTATAGGTACGGCACAGGGAGGAAAGCTGTGGCCTCATATTTGTGTACATTATTATTATTTATTTATTTATTTATTTATTTGCAGTTGTTTTACCAGGATTGTCCATTGGGCCAAGGACCCCGTTTTCAATGGAGTCCTGGGGAGAAAAGCTCCAAGACAAATTAAATTACAGTGAATTTTACATTGAAAATTTCAAAAAAAGTTTTTGTTTGGAAAGTACAGAAATCTAAGGAGAAACATTGAAATTAATTATACATTTACTAAAATAAGAATGAGTGTACAGTACAATTTATAAAAGAAACATTGAAATTAATTATACAATTACTAAAGTAAGAATGAGTGTACAATACAATTTATAAAATAAAGAAGTAGGCGGACATTAGATTTAAAAGCATTCATTTTCTGAAATGGTGAAGTAGGAACAAAGTACAGTTTATACAGTAAGGTTGACACACAAAAAATACAGGCTCAGACAATAAGAGTGACACACAAATGTACAGACTCAGAATAAGAGTGACACTTTAAAGGTTTGGACATGTGAAAAAGCAGGAGTATAGCATTTCATCAATAGAAAAACAATGGCATTATGGGTGAAGTGAAGTTATATTTTGTATGAATATATTATTATACTTTTACGGTTGTATTAGTTAATGTATTCCAAGTTAATTACAGTACAGGGCGTACAACTTGCATTTATTACTTTTGTGCAACTATATTCTTCTAAGTGTACTTAATATATTTTCTATATGGCTAGCATTTAATTTTCTATTTGTGTGAAATACAAAGAGCGCAAATAAAAGGAGCAGGAGCATATCCATTGAGAGGCAAGATGTGAGTGCAATAAGGCTTTGAATGAGGAAAGGCAGGAGATAGTGCAGATGGAAGAAGGAAGAGAGTTCCAGAGGTATGCTAAGGAGAAGGATAGCAGGTGGTTCCAAGCTGGAC
This sequence comes from Protopterus annectens, assembly GCF_019279795.1. Taxonomy (NCBI): domain Eukaryota; kingdom Metazoa; phylum Chordata; order Ceratodontiformes; family Protopteridae; genus Protopterus; species Protopterus annectens. The sequence continues at coordinate 1,634,132,749 of NC_056737.1, forward strand.
GTGTGGGTTTATGAAGTTTAATTAGGTTTTGGGAAATAGATCTTAAGTGTCGATTTGGTATGTACATTTTAAAGGTATTAGCTAGGGAGGGGCAGAGATATGGTTTATGGATGAGTTTATGGGCTTGGATAAGTTGGGTGTAAGTGAGGAAATTGGGTAGCTCTAGCCAGCTTAGTTGATGAAGGGAATTACAGTGGTAAAAGAGGATTTGTGACTGGCAGCAAATTTGGATATTTTGTTATAGTAAGATGCAAGTTTTATTTAAGGGAAGATTGCAGATTGGTAAAGATAGTTGTCCCATATAATAGGGGTGGGATAAGGTATGTGTTGGTTAGTGTGATTCTAGTAGAGGGAGAGATGAAACGGCTATGACGGTAAAGCATACCTAGTTTTTTATGTTTTTTTTTTTATGTTGACTAGTAGATGCTTGTGACATGGACTTAGCAAGCCAATTTAACTCCTAACTGCTCATCAATGACTATTCCTAACAATTTTGAGTCGGAGACAATTTCAAGGGGAGTATTGTTTTTGCTGGTAATAATGAATGGCAGTTTGTCAAGAGGAGAGTTTTTGGTGGGGCTGAAAAGCATCAGTTTAGTTTTGGAAGCATTTAGAGCCAGATGGTTTTCAAGCATCCATTGCTCAGTTGCAGAGAATGCGGCTTGAGTGAGATGTGTGAGATTTGTGAGGGAGGGGGAGGAAGAGATTAGAGTAGAGTCATCCGTGTATTGAATAAGGGTGGAATTAGGGATGGCTTGATATAAATCATTAATGAATATGTTGAATAATAGAGGGCCAGGAATGGAACCTTGGGGGACGCCTGTAGGTGTATTGAGGAAGGGTGAGGAGGCCTTATTCCATTTTACTGCTTGTTGTCTATTTGTGAGGTAGCTTGAGAACCACTGGATGGTGGAAGGGGATAGGTTTAGTTTAATGAGTTTGGTAAGGAGTAGGGTATGGAAAATAGTATGGAATGCCAAAACCATGAACCAAAACACAATAACTGAACAATGAAACAGTAGAAACCAGTAGAGCCACAGTTCAACACCAAACATAAGTTCAAACCGTTTATTGAGTGCTTTCATCAGCAACATCAGTTGACTTCCTCCTGAGGAAGTCAGCTGATGTTGCTGATGAAAGTGCTCAATAAATAGTATCAAATGCCTTGGAGAGGTCGAGGAGAAGAGAGGATACGAAGTGACCGGAGTCACGGGCTTTATTTATTTTTTTCAAGGAAGGAGAGGAGGGCTGTGGATGTGCTATGGCCTGGTCAAAAACCATGTTGTGTGGGGGTTAGAAGTTTGTTATTGGTAAGATAAGAGTAGAAGTTGTTTGTGTACACACTTTTCAAGTAACTTAGAAATAGGGGACAGTATAGCGATTGGACGAAAGTTTTGAATGTCATTATTGTTACCACCTTTATATAGAGGTATAATGAAAGCTTTCTTCCAGATTTAGGAGACATGATTCTCTGAGATGGAATGATTAATAAGTATGCTAATAGGGAGGGCAATTGCTTCAGAAGCTGCTTTAAAAAGTAGGAGAGGATTTTTTGATGGTACAAATAGAAAAGAGGTTGATAGTAAAATGTGGTGGCTGTGGAGTTGAGGTATTTAGAGAGGGAGAGGTGGGCTGGGGATGAGTTGCTGAGTTATTAGTGAAGGTTGATGTAAGTTTGTTGATGGCATTTATGAAAAAGGAGTTAAATTGGCTTGCTAAGTCCATGTCAGATGCATTTAGGTTAGGACATGGGTTTTCAGTTTTATCTGGGTTGAGGAGAGATGAGATTCCTTTCCAGAAAAGTTTGGGATTGGTACTGTGGTTAGTTTGGAGGGTGGTAAATTATGATCTGCAATCAGTAGTGATGAGTTTTTTGACTTTGTTATGTAGGCTTTTATATTCAGTGAGGATGGTGATGGTTTTATTTTTTTGATAATGTGCCCAGGTTCTGTCACGGAGTTGCATGGTAGCTGAAGTGTTTTTAGTTAGCCATGGGACTGGCTTACTCTTGATACTCTTAGTTTTTAGTGGGGAAAATGAGTTTAATAGGTTTATAAAGGTGGTATTAAAGTAGGTAAGAGCCTTGTCGAGTGGAAGGGTCTTTAGAGGGTTCCAGTTCGTGGTTTTTAGTGTATATGTGAAAGTGTCAGGGTTGAAGTTTTTTAGGCAGTGAGTGGTAATATAGGAATGGATAAGTTGGACAGAAGAGGGGAGACAATGAGCAAATGTGGGGAAGTGGTCAGCTAGTGGGTACAGAAGAATGCCACTGTCAGAGAAATTGTGAGGATGGGATACTAAGATCCAGTCTATGATACTTCTATTAGTACAGTTTTTGTGGGTCTGGTGGTGAGATTGATTAACTGGGTGAAATTATATAAGTTAATGTTAAGTGAGTTTGTGGGAGCTAGGATTGTGTCCCAGTTTATATTAAAATCACCCAGAATTATGGTTTCATGAGTGATATTAGAGGAGACCCAGGATAGAATGTCTTTGAGGGTTGAGATGTTATCACCAGGGGGGGATATAGTGGGAGAGGACAAATATAAGTTTATGCTTGTTTAGGTGTAATAGGGCTGGTATCAATTCTGCTTTACCGAAACTTAGGAGGGGTTTGGTGTGGGGAGTGAATAGGAGGGAGGCAGAGTATAACATTACAACACTACCACCTTTTCTATGAGTTCTGTCATTCCTTAGTATACGGTAGTTAGGTGGAAGCAGCTCAGAATCTTTTATGTGGGGCTTAAGCCAGGTTTCAGAGATTGAGAGAATGTCTGGTTGATTATGTAGTAGCCAGGCTTGTAGGTCTGGGATTTTATTACAAAGGCTTTGAGCGTTTAGGGCAGTGACGTGAAGGGATTTACCAGTTGACTGAGAGGAGTGGGGTACAGAGGTTGGATCTGGACAGGAAGAGGGGCCAGGATTGGGGTGGATGTCTCCAGAGAGAAGGATAGACATGCAAGTTTGGGGAAGATATTGTCTGAGGTGGCGTTGGCTGATGCAGTGAGAGATTTTTGCAGATATATGGCTGAAATAGTTTACAGTTATATTTTTGGTTAGGACTCTAAAGGGGAAGAGCATATAGGTGTTGAGGGGAAAGAAACAAGGGGATATGTAGATGGAGTCTTGTGTGTTGTTGTTGAGTGTAGTTGTGGTGGTATGGAACTGGGCATTATGTTTTAAATTTGGGGATTGGGTTAGGTAGTTTAGATAGGAAAGGCTTGTTAGCATAAGTATTTGTATAAGGATGGATTGAGTTTTGAGGGACATTGTTGTTTTTAAATATTGATGGTGGAGTGTAATTTAGTGAGAGTTTAGTTGAGTTTGCTGGATTAAAGTTTATGGGTGTATCAGAGACCCAGTGGTAGAGGATAGCCTATTTAAGACTTTTAGTGGAGGAGGAGATTTAGAATAAGATTTGATTGGGCTGTATGAGAGATGGGAGTGGCTATAGGGGAGGAGATTTAGAATAAGATTTGATTGAGCTATATGAGAGATGGGAGTGGCTATACAAGCATAAATGTAGAGACCCTGGGGATGGGTGGGAATTGGGGGTAGGGTAGGGGAGCGGAGTGAGCCTGCAGGGCGAATGGAGTGGGTAGAGCCAAATGTTGGAGGAGCAACCAAGAGAACAATCAGAAACTGTAGCAGTGGCTACAGCAGAAAGGTAAGTATTGTAAAGCTTGCTTGCCTAAAAAACAACCAAGAGAAAAGTATAGGGGGCAGGAGAACAAATGTGAAACAAGCTAAAAAGGAGAAATTTATCAGGGTAGGGGATCAATGAGGGTTTACCTATATAGTTCCCTTGTAGTAGAAATATATTCAGAGAAAAGTCCTATAGAAGGTATATAGTGCCACCTAGAAGCAATGGGAGAAATTGCAACAGGAATACCTACTTTACTAAAGGAAGTCTAGTTGGGCATAGGGAGAGAATATTGGGAGAACTTAGGGGGTGAGGGGTGCAAGCAGGCTGTGGTCAGCTGCTTTCACATGGCATGCAAGTATAACTCACATAAGTTAAAGGAAAATATATTACAAAGTTATATATAGTAGTGTAGTTAACATACACTGAGGCTTCTTATGAAAAGACGATAACCAGTCTGAAGGCGCATTGCCTGGTAGAGGTGTCTTCACATTATCATTCAATTGGGGCTGGGAAAATCCTGGAAGAGTGGGATGGACATTTTAGTGAGGATGGCATGCCCAGCTATGACTTATGTTGCTTTGGGATCTGCCGCATTTGTAGTTTTGAGTTTTTAAGGGCAATGGTTGTAGGTTGCCTTGCTTGTGGTTGGTTTTTAGCCACGTTTATTGCTCTGAGATTGAGAGGGGGAGCGAACAGGTTGTGTTCGCATGCATTTTATGGTGTATGGGATGCAAGGGGGTTTGAAGCCAGGTATTGGCAGGACAGGGAAAGGAGAAGGTAGGATGGGTCCTTGCTTCATGGTCAGGGAGGAGTGAATTTTGTTGGTGGGTGCAGGTATTTGGGTTGGCAGTGGGGTCAATTGGGTACACAGCATGTAGTTCAACTGCTGATTTCTTTTGAAGGGGGTCAGGGTAGTGAGTCATACCTTTTCTCCTGCACATATTTTACAGAATGCCCAGATCTGTGTCATGGTTTTGGTCTAACTTTCATAAAGGGTGGCTCCTTAGCAAATCATGGCTGATTTAAGTCTGTGGTGACATTTGGGGTTCTCATTTTTGACAGGACATAAGTTAGCTGGCGTAAGGAAGGTCATGGTGAGAAGGTGATTGCTAACTAGACACAAGCAGTCAGACCTGAGATTCATTGTTGTTTCTGTTTTTGTAAAGACAAGGTGTTTAATCAGTTTTTTTTTTGCAGATGGCAGGGCTGAGGAATTAAGTGGGCTGCAGTTGGTGATCTGAAGGAAGAGGAGTCAGTGTGATGGAGGCTGTTTTAATGGATGGCACAGTCACTTGGGTGGCACACAAGGAGGTCAGAGATGGGCGAGCAGTGGTCAGTGCCCTGATGAAGTGGTTTTGAAAGGTAATGTATTTTATTGCACAGTTTTGACTGTTGGAGTGTGGGCGGAAGTATTTTGGGGGCAAGATGATGTGGGGGTTGTTTATAAGGATTTTTGGGTTTACAAGTAAGGTAGAATTATAACAATCATAGAAGCAGAGGAAGCTATGAACTTAATGGTGTAGGGTTTTGTAGGTTAGCCAAGATTGATATGTATTTCCACATACTGCTTATGTCCTTCAAGGGATGGGGGTAGAACTCTAGGGTGAGTTTAATCACTCATCCTGTTTGTTTGGTATTGGGTTAAGGAGGTGTGGTTCTTATTATTGCAGATACAAGGTAGTGTTGTGTCACTGTCCTTGAGGTAGATGAATAAGGTTGGTCATGGGGATTGGCAATTTGTTGTCACACTTGTGGTTTTAACTTTCTCTGCCCCAATTATTGGGTAACAGTTTTGTTGAGAAACCTCGTGGGATGGTTAAAGTGATTGTTTTATTTATAGAAGAGGTTTTTCAAGGCTATGAAGTTTTATTAATCATGGGTATCAGTCGTATCATGAAGGTGGGTGCTTGGAAGAAACTTTATGGGGAATTTTTTGATAAGACATTGTTAATGTGCATGGGGCTTTCATATTCAGTATATGCGCACATTTCTTACAGTTGATGGAAGAGCTATGCCCTTGGTGGTGCATAATGTCATTAAATATTGATTTTGCATGTGTGGAGTATTTACAGTTTTTTCTTTACAGATCACATGGAGGCCGCAGATGGGGGCAAGCTGAGTGTGCATTATTTTGGTGGTCTGAAGAATGTGCATTTGACAGGTGAGGGAGGATGCTGAGTAATATATCGGCTGATGGAGCATTAAGAAAGGAGATCATGGATTTTCAGCAGTATGGCTGTATATGGTGTTGTGTTTTTCTTTACTGCAGTCATAAGGTAATGTCTGTCCTGGGGGGTATCTTGTGCGGGGGGCATCAGGGTTGAATTTCACATGGTCTTATTAGTAGTTGAGGTTTTCCTTCGAATGGGTCAGGTGGGCAGTTTACCAGGGTAGCATACCAAGTTATGGTTACTGCTGAAGGAGATATTAGGTGAGTTGAGGCTTGTCAGATGATGGTTAGGATTACATGTTTGTGGCAGGATTCAGGAGCTTGTTATAGGAGATGTTTTGGTAAAGGGGGTGTTATCTTAGTTGGGATTAATGGCTTGCATTAAATAAGTTGGATCGGGCTGCTAAGCTGGGTGGTGCATTGTGTATAGCAGGATTTAGCTTCGAGTTACTGCAGTTTTATGGGAAGTAGGTTTGGATTATTTTACCACACTTTTGGATGGTGAGGGCTACTCACTGACCTGGTGTGTTTGGTGCCAGTGGGCATTTCAAGTTGGCATACATTGTTTTTGGTTAGTTTTGTTGGCTTGTTTTATGGTTTGTGGGACATTTGGGGCTGAACTGATAAAGGCCTTGTATGGTGGTGTAAGCAGCATGTCTACATGGGTATTGGTGTGACAGCAAGATTACTATTAAAGGGGATTTGAAAGTGATTTTATGTGGTTATTATTTTATTTGGGCAGTAAACAGGCTGCAAAATGTCAGGAAGGTATGCTATTACCTTTGCTTGGTTTCAAGTGGCAAAGGGCTTTGCGTTTGCTTTTTTTAGTTAGGGTATGGATTCTGAGAGTAATTAAAAAATAAATAAATTTTTATTGGTATGGTAGTTGGGTTACAAGTGTATGGGTATTTTAGGCTTTGAGTATGGTTATATGGGTTGAGTATGGGGAATTGATGGTTTGTTTTAGCTGTTTAGGTAACTGAACAGTTTTGTTAGAATGGGAATTGAGAGGTGATAACATGGAGAGAGTCTGGTTAGGCAAGATTGGGTTCACCGAATGATGTTTGACTTTATGCCTTTCGTGGGGTTTAGGTTGTGGGACATTTGATCGGTGAGAGGGGGAACAGCTTGGTCAGGCTGGTGGGCAGAGAAGAGGGGCAGTCTTGCCCTCCTCTGTTCCCCCTCTGGTGTTGGATGTGCAATTCAATAAGTTAGGAAGGAAAGTGAGCGGTTGTTCTGTTGGATAAATTAATAAGCAAGCAGAGCTGCTTATTTGAATGGTGATGTAATTCAATAAATTGAAGGCGAGTGGGGTAACGCTGCCTTGTTAATGCAAAGTAAGCAAGTGGGGGATGCTGCTTATCAAGGGTTTAATAAAGGTCATCAAATGTCATTTGGTGTTGTGTGTTTATTGAAGTGGACCAGGACAAATGAGGTTTGGAACAGACCCTTTTGTCCAGGGACATCTTCAAATGGGGCTAAATACATAGATTAGCAAGAATTAAGAGAATAATGGGAGGAAAGGGTTAAATGGGATGGAGGGAGGTTTAGGAGGAAATGAGGTAATGGTAGGGAGGGGCTTAGAGGGTTTTGTCAAGTGTAACTGAGGTAGGCGTCACATTTTTGGCGTGAACTTGCTATCCTCCCACCCTCCCACTTTTTATTAGTGGGATTGTGGTTATTTCAGTTTTGGGAAGGTGGAGAAGAGGGGCAGGGGTGTAGAAGAGGGGCAGGTTTGCCCTCTTCTGTTCCCCCTCTGGTGTTGGATGTGCAATTCAATATGTTGGAAAGGAAAGTGAGTGGTTCCTCTGTTGGATAAGTTAATAAGAAAGCAGAACTGCTTATTTGGATGGTGGTGTAGTTCAATAAATTGAAGGTGAGCAGGGTAACGCTGCCTTGTTAGTGCAAAGATAAATGAACAAGTGGGGGACACTGTTTATCAAGGGTTAGTGGTTACACTGCCCTTATAGTTATTTTATGTTTTCTTTCATGGATATTGTTTTTAGCTGTGGCATGTTTTTGGTTGAAATTTATAATTATTGGTCAACAATCGTGTATGGAAGCTTAATAAAGGTCGTCAAAAGTCATTCGATGCTGTGTGTTTATTGAAGAGGACACTTGGCTACATACCTGTTGTTTTACATTAAGAAGGTTTGTGGTCTGCACTGTTGTCTCAGGACAGGTAGCTTACATCCTTCTAAGCTGGGAATTGCTGATTGAAAGCTCAATGTCTGCTATTCTAAAAGTGTATTAGTTCTGGTTTAAGCACTTGGGCTTCAGGCCAGTTATTCTTCATTAAGAATGTTTGTGGTCTACACTTTTGTTGGAGGAGAGGCTGGATTCTGCCTTTCTGAACTGGGTTATTGTGCCTGCTTATTCGAACTGTTTCTTTCTGAAATTGATGCACCTTGTTGTCTGTACCATAGGACCAGATTCAGGCCTGCTGAATTTAGCTTTGTTTGTATAACTTGAGCACTGATCCAGGCCATCTTTTTTGGAGAAGGTTCTCCTGCACCCTAGTAGACGGAGTGTGCAGTTAGAACTTGTCTGATTGAAGACTGTTGGAGCAGGGCTCAGTTTTGAGTTTTTTTCTGGTTAATTGGGTAACTTGTTTAAATCAGATTGTTCATTTTCTATTGTTTTTATATATATATAATTGCACTTTATTCATCTGCTTTTACTGTATTTGTGTTTCTTCCTACTTTATTGCTAGGGGCATTGACTACAACTCTGAACTGAGATATATAACAATAAGCATAGTTTTATGCGCATTTAAAGTGTTTTTTTGTTGTATCTGCTTTAATTTCTGAAAAAAATATATATACTTGTTTCCCGCCTTTCTAAGCTAGTATAGTCCAGTTTTCAGGTTAGTGCTGAATTCAGGGCTGTGTTACAAATTTTTGCCCATACCTTACTTGGATAGAAGAAAGTTTGTCTGCTCAACTGTGAGAGAGGAGAGCTTTGAGCAGCCTATCTTTCCCTGGAGGAGTGGTTTCAGCCCAGAAAGTAGTGTTTATTGGCCATTTTGGGCTAATTTCTATCTCTTTCATTCCCCTGCTATAAAAATGCATTTGCCCGGTTTTGTGCACTGGGCAGCACCAATTAGCTAGGGTATAACTATTCCCGGCTCCACAAAGTCTCCTCTTCAATTTTTCCCCTTGGAACTAGACAAACGTTCAACTTAAGCACTCAATCCATTCATTTCTCAGCCCGGCACTTGCGCAAATCTCATAGCAAGCACTTATAAACCCTAGCACTACAGAAGGACAAGGCTCTCTATTCGACCTTACCAGCCATTCAGTAAAACAGTTTACTGTACCTATCCAGGCATGTCCAAAGGGCAGTTTCAGGTGTACTCTCCAGTCCAACTGGTGAATTTGGGCATTCTGAGGCAATGCTACAACTGCCTCATGTACACAGACAACCCTCTCCTCCTACCACCAAACACTAATACATGCAAGAGATGCAATTATACAGCTAAACAGGAGGCTAAACTCTCTCAACCCAAGACTGGATCAGACAGTCAAGAGGAGAAGGGAAATACTGGCATCACACCACCAGTCTCACATAGACCCATTAAACCAACACCGGCAAAAAACACATGTAAATACACGAAAACATACTCGGAGGCTCTAAATAAAAATCTGCAAAAGCAACAGAGCCCTCCAAAGTAGACATCCAAGCAGCCTCCACCCCCCAACACAAATCATGAAACACATACTTCACAAAACCAGTGTGCCATGCAAGCACAGCCCTCAAGGCAAAATAACATACCCAACATACTAGTAATAGGTGACTCTATAGTCAAGCACACTGACGTCCCACTCACTAGGCTAAACAAGGAGAAGGTTACTGTTAGCTGCCTGTCAGGTGCCAGGATCCACCACATAATACAAGCACTCAGGTAACTCCAGAAAAAGTACAAATACAACTCTGTCAGTGTCCATGTTGGTGTGAATGACCTGAGCCATACCTCCCTGGACTACATGAAAAGAGACATGGAAGAGCTCTCTGACCATGTAGCCAAGGCCAGTATGACCCTGACCTTGTGTAGCATCCTGCCCTCACTAAGAATGATACCACAGTATAAAGAAAAAATTATCAATTTCAACAATTAGCTAAGTTTCTGGCATCACTCAAAGGGGATACAGTGTCTGTCTGCCTGGGATGACATGCTCAACAAGCCATGGGCTTGCACCTGTCACCCTTAGGCTTTCAAATACGAGCCAAGGCTCTTGCTACCCCCATACTGCCTTTTTTAGGCAAGGCTCAACAGACAAACCCAGCACCGTGAATAGCACAAGTAACAAAAATCTGAGGGTAATACTACTCAATGCCAGAAGTCTAAACCTCAAAATGCATGCACTCGAGGCACTCCTCAGTTTGGAGAAAATTGATATATGTGCAGTAACAGAAACCTGCTTTAAGGCTCCAGAGAGCACCCCAGCATTACCAGGCTACAACTCATACCATACATTTTGGCCACAGAACCCGGACCGAAATACAAAAGTCAGGGGAGTATCCATATTCATCAAGGATACCCACATCTCCAGGTTAGTGACACAGCACAATGCTTCTGAGATTATTCACGTGCAACTAACAATGGGCAAAACTGCAATTCAAATTGTAGCTTGCTACAGATCACCCACCATGTCCCAGGACCCCCATTCTGCATTTCTGGAAACACTGGGTAACATAAAGGTCTTACCAAACACCCTAATATTGGGTGACTTCAACTACCCAAACATTAACTGGGAAAACCTACTGAAGTATTAACTCCCTTGTCCAACATTTCCTAGAATTTATAAACTCAAATGCCCTGAAACAACTAGTCAGCACTCCCACCAGAGGTGACAACATATTGGACCTGGTCATCACCAACATGGGCAACCGGTATTCCACACTTGAGGTAAACCCCTTGTTGGTTAGATCTGACCATAAACAAATCACTTTGGATATCCACATTCTGCCCCCACCCCACAGACAAGGAAACCATTGTGAAAACCTTTTCAAAAGCAAACTTCACATTACTTAAGACAGAGGTGGAAAGTTTCAAAGCCCCTATGCTAAAGGATAATGCTGTCCAAGCTGCAAAATCCTTTACTAATGCATTCTACGGGCACCTACAAGAATGCATGGATTGTGCTATCCCAAGCAAAACCAAGACTCACTCCTCTAAGAAAAGGAAACCAGTCTGGTGGACCCCTGCCATAGACAAGCTATACAATAGAGGGAGGAAATTAGTACAGAGAAGAGTAAAATCCCAAGAAGGGAAGACATCCCTGATCAGTATCAGCAAGGAACTACGATCCCTCATAAAATCGTCCAATGTGAGCTTTGAAAGAAAACTTGCCAAGAACTCCAAAGATAACCACAAGGCATTCTTTAGCTATGTCAAGAATCTAAGTGGCAATGCTCAGATCTGCTTGGAGTTAGTGCAGAATGGCACAAAATACACTGACACAACCAAAATTGCCAACATCCTGGCAGACAGGTTCAGTGCAAACCACCCCCTCTCATCCCCAAAAAGGCCCATAACAATACCAGAAGAATGTAGAGCCCCTGAAATCACAGACACTCAGGTTAAAATAGCCCTCTCCAAAGCCAAAAACACAGCATCAATGGGACCAGATGGTGTCCCAGACTGTGTCCTACATGAGCTCAAAGATGAACTGACTCCTCACCTAAACACACTGTTCAAACTCAGCCTCTCCACAGGCTACGTACCCATAGATTGGTGTACAGCAATGGTTATTCCTCTCCACAAAGGTGGAGCCACAACAGAACCTGGGAACTATCACCCTATAAGCCTGACTAGCTTGGTCTGCAAGGCTATGGAGCGCATCATCATGGAACTCATTAACAGAGACACTGGGAACCTCCAAACACTGGACTCTACCCAGTTCGGCTTTGTTAAGGGCAGATCATGCATCCTAAACCTAGTGGACTTCTTTGAGACAGTCACCAAGGCTATAGATGAGGGAAAGGTGGTACACACAGCCTACCTAGACCTTGCAAAGGCCTTTGACACCCTTCCCCATTCTGGTATTATAGACAAGCTCACCAGCCTGAACATAAACCACTATGTCACAAGATGGGTTGCCATTTGGCTCATGGACAGAACCCACATGGTGAGAGTTGCAGGAGTTAAGTCTAACTCTTAACCGGTTACAAGTGGCGTTCACCAGGGCTCAGTCCTAGGACCCCTCCTGTTTGGCATATACTTCTCAGAAGTACAGACAAGCACAGAAGGGCTATGGCTGAACACGTTCACAGACGACTGCAAACTAGGGGCTCTAATTGACTCACCAGCTAACACAGACATCCTCCAAAAGGGTCTCACTGAGACAGATACCTGGTGTCAAAATTATGGCCTCAAGCTAAATGCCAAAAAGTGCATAGTTATTCCCTTTGTAAATAACAAAGTACCCACAAAATACCACATAGGTGGTAGTTCCCTAAATACAGAAAACGTAATAAGGGATCTGGGGACCCAAGTAGATAGTAATCTCTTCTTTGATAATCACATTGCCAAAGTGGTTAGAAAATCCTTCTATGTGGCCCACCTAATCACAAAACAGTTTGCATCCAGATCAAAAGAGGTCATTGTGCCCCTCTGCTCATCACTCATCAGACCCATCATAGAGTACAACACCCCATTTGGCATGTATCTTACAAGATACCTGCAACAGCTGGAAAGACCACAGAAGTACCTCACCTAGAGGATCACTGGCCTCAAACAGATGCCCTATGCAGCTCGACTGAAGAAACTCCAGCTGTACTTGGTTGCATACCGCCTGCTCAGAGGTGATCTCTGCCTGACATACAAGGCCATGTCCAACCCAGAATTGATGGACATGCTCCACCTAAGGAAAACCTTATCCCCTCGAGCCACATGCTCTAGAGATCTAAACCTCACCACAACAATAAATAGGACGTGCTGGAGGGATAGATTCCTGTCCCAGAGACTTCCCATGCTTTGGAACAAGATTCCAATCTACATTAGGCAGAGCTCCCTGCTAGCACTCTTCAAGAGAAACCTTGACGAGTGGATGGAAAACAGAAAGTTTACCCCGGGGATCACTTCATTGGCACTGCTGGACAGAGGCACATGGAATTAATCTAAGGGGGCAGTGAAATCCAACACATTCTGGCTAGGCTTATAAATGCCTTTGGCCAGATAGCCTAGTACCTACCTATGAACCTATGAACAATGAACAGAAGAAAATGTTCTAACCACAGCAATACATACTAATTTTTTTTTTTGCAGTTGGACAAGCCTCCCAGCAGACCTCTAGAAAAAAGGACACACTTCAGTCTTATATATATCATCTCCATGGTTGCACCAACTTAATGATGGGAGAAATTTCCCAGAACACATGAACCACACCAGCTCTTATTTCAAAATGCAAAGGAAGTTGTTTCAAACCAAAAATAAAATTTGCCAAACACAATCATTCAAAACCCCCAATGCAAATTATTCAAAACAACCCCTAATAACACACACTATAAAACAAAAATTTCCAATACACTTAAGTAATAAAATCTCCACAAAAGCATAGCATGGCTGCACTATCCAGTCAATTTATTGTGCATTTTCTAAAAAAATACACTGTATAAAACATTCACAGAAATGACTATTCATACCAAGAATCTGAGACAGTAATAAATATATATATATATATATATATATATATATATATATATATATATATATATATAATAACTATATCAAAATGTGTGTGTGTGTGTGTGTGTGTGTGTGTGTGTGTGTGTGTGTGTGTGTGTGTGTGTGTGTGTATAAATATGTATGTTTGCATTTATGTAGAATCGTGGCCTTCAACTTGTGTAATGAAAATTAGAGCCATCCATACTCCTGAACTCTACATATACTATCTCCAGTGTTGCATCAGCTTAAGTCATATGAAACTACTTAATTACCTTCTTTCAAATATATTTTATTTAATATTTTATATATTTAAAAGAATCCATAAAAGTTATAGTGATAAGCAATAAGGTAATGTAAAATATAAGTACATCATGAACAATAAAACCATATCCAACTATATGCAGTTTGAAGATGGCAAAGATAATTGTACATTTGCTTATAATGATGATAACTGTTAACTTATTGACATCTAATAATGTACTAGATAATTAAACATGTCTAAGTATCTAACACTCTGCCAACCATTAAATGACATGTTTAACATTTATAATGCTTATGCTACCATCACAAGGATCATATTTTAACCATTTTGTATATTTGTACTAGTGCATGTATATGAGTTTACTTTAGTTTAAAACAATGGAAGCTACATGATTATATTTAGAACTTTATTTCAGAGTTCAATGGTTTGTTGTGTATGGTTTTTTTTATCTATTAACTTAAATCACTTAATACATTTAATGGCAAAGGGTTTGAAGTTTTACCATGGTACTTTGGGCATACCTAACCAGTTTTGTACTAAATAGCATTTCATTAACTTAAATTGTATGATGACTGAGTTCATTTGAATAATCTCTTCCATTGGGAAAATATGTAATAGGACCAATTGCCAAGTCCAATTAGGAACTTTACAGACTGATTTAATTAATTTATTATAGACAAGATCCCATAGATTTTTAGGGTTTGGGCAAGACCAAATAATATTTATTAAGTCTGCTTTATCCACAGAACACGAGTTATGTTGTATCAGTGTTTGAAGTTTAAAACTTGCTAATTTGAGAGGAGTTAAATGAGCACTGTATTATCTTTAATTTAATATATATATATATATATATATATATATATATATATATATATATATATATATTTCACTGATATAAAATTGATGCTCAGTTGCAAGGTTTTTTCTGTATGAGGTCTTGATTTGGTTCTTGCCATGTTTTAGAGATTTGGTAATTGTCACTGAATCTATAGATGTGAATACATGTATAAGCCTTAGATATTGCTTTATCATGGGGTAATGTACTTATCAAATTATTCAAAAATTTTAATTTGCTTGTATTTATTGAATTGACCTTATATCTTAAAGAAAAAAGTTTTTAATTTGGTTTAAAAGAGCAGTGTGACCTTTAAGTAGAGTTAAACATTTAGAAACCAGCAATAGCACAAATGTAACTGTAGAAAAGCACAACCGCAAAACCTTCTTTTAATGTTGCACACAGTTGTTAGCAATAAAAAAAAAAGAAAATGCAATAAAATGCAGTAAAACCACAATACAAGTTAAGCGCTTTCACCCAGGTAAATCCTGAGCTTCATCAGAACATAAAATACTGGCTATTAATCATTTTTATACAAGTTCAAAATAATTTCAACCAATAATTTAACCTCATCTCCTTAATATTCATATCCCTTTTCTTTATGAATATAGGTGTTGGTGGGATTAAGGAGATGTTGGAGCATCAAGGTACAGAGAACAGGATAGGTAGATCCCAAAAGATTTATGGGATGCACAAGTGTGGGTTCTGTCAACAATGTAGTAACATTTTGGAGCAAGACAGTATTTTTATTCCAGCTAGGAAGTTCAAAATGAGGGCCAATTAACACTTCAATTGTAACAGTGAAGGGGTTGTTTATATCAGTATTTGCCTAACATGTTACAGCTTTTATGTAGGTAAGACTGAGAGGCCTTTGAAAAGACGAATATATGAATATTTGTATGAAATTACTCTGAAAAGAGACACCAATGCCCTATACAGACATCAGAGACAATGCTTGGATTGTAAATTCAAGTTTTTTGTACTGGAACAAATAAGAAAAGATGTTAGGGGTGGGCCATGGGAAGCCCACTTAGAATATAAAGAACTATATTTGCAGCTAAGATTAGATGCAATGAAAAAAACAGGTCTAAATGACCATTTGAGTATTAATAGTGTCCTGAAGTTGAGGGCAGCTAAACTTTATGTTGATTTAAAAAAAAATGTAATATATGAGCAGAATAGAATGTGTAATTACAACTATTAACTTTGTACATTTTTTAATTAGAACAGAAGGTTAATTGCAAAATACGCACTACTATTATTTTAACAGGCATAGATTAGTGAGGACGAGTTTGTTAATGAGATTTAACCTAATTAATATGTATGAGGATAACTATTGGCTGCAATTATTTTGAACTTGTATAAAAATGGTTAATAGTCAGTATTTTATGTTCTGATGAAGCTCGGGATTTGCCTGGGTGAAAGCGCTTAACTTGTATTGTAGTTTTACTGCATTTTACTGCATTTTCATTTTTTTATTATTGAGAACAACTATGTGCAACATTAAAAGGTTTTGTGGCTCATGAGTGGTGTTGTTCTTTTCTAGAGTTAAACGTTTCCATATATCTTAAATGATTGAATGTTAGTGCTCAGTCACAAATTAATTTATGTTTTAATAACAGGAAATTTGATAAATCAATCATTCTATCATTTAGTTTTAGCAGTGTTTTTTGTTTAATGGTTGTATTAAAATTACAGTATTGTCCAAATTTAATGACTTTAATAACTTATTGAATGATGAAGTAAGTTATGTTAATAGCTTATTAACTTATAGAGCATTTCAAATATTATTGGGTGAAAAAAGAAAGAGCTACTCTAGTAAAACTAAACATTTTAAGATAATTGTTCCAAACGTCCATCCAAGTAGGCTGTCATCGGCTGCATAACAGGTCTGTGTGTATTATCTTGAATAATTTCATTGAGTTGACTAACAAATAATATAGCTAACAGTCATTAAGGGCTAAACCTCCATTAGGTTTAAGAGCTGTCAATTTTCTAAGCTAATTCTCAATGATTTGAGAAGATATAAAACTTTCAATAACACTGAATTAATCTGTTTAAAAATGTTTTAGTACTGGGAAGAACGAGAAAGGTATGTAAAATAATTAATTGTAGGAAGACATTCATCTTGGTTGTGACATTGTTAGAAAGAAAAAATAGATTAACTGCTTTCCATC